>NW_026896859.1:82500-263155 GCF_033153095.1 Gastrolobium bilobum | reverse complement strand
TTTCAAATTTACTGTATCATTAAGCACATCCCTTTTAATGCAGTAACCTCATCCACAACAGCTTGCAGAGGGACATAAGGAAGACTAAGGTCTTCCTCCCCTGCCTCATCACCAAACTCTACAGGAGAGCTGGTGTAGAGGAACACCCAGATGACACTACGAAGGTGGCATCTATCCTTGATGCTAAGACCTGGAACGGTCTTAAAAGCACCTACATTGACACCACCAAACCTATTCCTGCCAATCTCATACGTTCCCCCACCAGAGATAGTGAGGAGGAAACACCTGTGGCCTCACTGAAGAAGACCACCAAGACCACTCCTACAAAATCCTCCTCCTCTGGCCACGTTCCGGCCAGAAGAACCATCCCTCCTCCTACCAAGGTGAAGAAGGATGCCTCGGTCGCTACTGATAGCAAACAGGGCAAGAAGAAATCTCCTGCCAAACCTCTCCCAAGAAAGGGGTAACGTTCAAGTCAGAGGATAAAGAGGGTCCTCAACAACAATAGGCCAGAAGGAGCATCCTCTGCAAAGCCTATCACCCTCTCTGACAAGGAGGAGGAGAGTGAAGACAATGAGCCTTTGGCAAAAAGGCTGAAGGCTGGCAGAATGTCAGCAACCAAAGCAGCCGCCAAGGAGACGTCCCCAAGCAACTCAGACTCTACATTCCGTCCCCACCACCTGTTCACTCTCCACCACAACAAATCACCCCACAACCCTCTCCTAGGCAACAACAAGGAGAGGGACAGAAAGACAAAGAAGCAGCATCTGCTGCAGAGACATCAGTGGCTGAGCAAGAGGCTCAGCCACAGAAGAAAAATGACAAAGGAAAGGAGATTCTCATAGAACCCCCTAAGAAGAAAGCAAAGACAACAAGCCCCAGGCAGATCAATCTGGGAGGTCCTCTGTCATTTCCTGTCATCCGTCCGATACATCTGGGGACGAAGCTCTTGCCAGAGCTTTGGCAGAAGAAGAAGGGTTGGAAATTCCTCCACTGATGGAGGAACAAGTTGTGACCATGCCCTCATCATCCAGACCACCAGTGGATGAACCCAGCACAGCACCCGTTGTGCCTTCTGCTGTTGGCAATAGCCAGCAGAAGAAGCAACCTACTTCCTCCCCTACTGCAGCAATCCCCATCGCAGCTAGAAGAAAATCACAAATTGGGATTGCTGAAATCTTTGAAATGCTGGGGGAGAGATTAGAAAAACGGTTGCCAGCCAACAAGTCTGTTCCCCAACTTGACATGACAAGCACCAATGCAGAGCTGCAGGCTCTAAGGGACGGACTGGCACAGCTCTCCTCTGCCTTCAACACCCTTCAGGAACAGCAGATGGAGGAGAGAGAACAACAGCTCAGGACCATAAAAGCAGCCATCAAGGAAGCCAGTGCTGCATCCTATGAATCAACACTCCAAGCAGTCCAAGGAGAAATTGCTAAAGCAGCTAAATCCCTAATCCTTTCCAACTCTCTGCGCAACCTCACAGCAGAGCTCTTACTCAACAGGCTCGTCTCCAAACAAGCAGAAGAACGTAAGGAAACCAAAGAAGCCATCAGGGCCTTTGGAACATATCTGGAGAGGAGAATTTATGAGTTGGAGACGAGACTGCTGGATGTTGAAAAACAAGTCATCCATTTTCGCACTGGCAGAACCATGATGAGGTCCACCATCAACTCCCTGGTTGCAATCATCAGTGATCTACTAAAGGATGCTGAAAAATGGCTCCTCGTAAATGAAGTCCGCAGATTGCAAGACCTACTCAGGAGGAGACCATTAACCCAGGAGGAGATTGATGAAGCCAAGGAAGCTGAAGCTGCAAAGAGGAACCCTTGGGACAGGAGACCTCCACAATGAAAAGGAGAAACCCTCATATTTATCTTAGCTTAGTTGTTTTCAATTCTGTTTTTAATTTAGTTTCTTCCCGTTCCCTTGTAATTAATCTTTTTGAAATAGAAAAGACTTTTTTGGATCAAATTGTTTGGTATATGCATGCATTTCAGTTATAGTATTAAGACTGCCCAATTCTTTTGGATTAACTAACATACATGAAACACAAAGTCACTGACTAATCATGCTTGTTCTTTCTCTGAGTACTTGAAAAATGAAAACGTGCAGGGAATTTAATCCTCAGATTTTTGAAAGAAGTTGATCTGTGTGAACTCAAACTAGTAAGGAACAGAAAAATGCCAAACACCTACTTCTGAGAGCGTTCCTGAGGTGTAACCACAATGAAACTTCTCAGCTTGCCTTAATGTTGTAAGTACTGCTGAAGACAAATGAATTCTGCTGTCAAGGATCAAAACAGAATCACACACTCACCTCACCTCCATCATACACCATCTGGTCAATCAGAAAGAACAAGGAACGTACTCAACAATGAACAAAAAAATGGGACAGAAGAAAAACAAAGAAAAAAAGGGGGAACAACCGTTCAAAAGAATTCAAGAAAAACCAGAAAACCTTCCTCCAAAGGGGGAAAAAGGTTCAAGAAAAGGTGTTTCCTCAAAACAGAAAAAGTCCAAGTTCAAAGGCACAAAAGCTAAACATTCCTTGATCCCACAAATCAGACCACCACTTCTTCCACATTTCCATACACTTACCCATCAAAGAATCCTTGGAACGGAAGACAGCTGTACTTCATAGGAACGCAGCAGAAAGACAAGTTCTGAAGAATCACATCCAGGAATGGACAGAGCAAACACCAAACCATGAGTGACAGTGAGACAAAAGATCAGCAACCTTCTCTTATCTGGGGACAAAATCCTCTTATTGTTTACTTTGGAGAGTAGTTCATTTTCTGAAAAGTTCGTGGTTGCTCACTGGCTCAAGTTCCTTTCTGTTATGCTATTCTTTTAAATTGGGCAGACCAATACAATATTTCTGAGTTGTTTGAGGACAACCAACAGTTTAGTTTTGGGGTGTTTGTTGGGACGTAAATTCGTTCCCATCTAAGCCCATTTTGATGGAAAAATACCATATGTTCCCTCATCTGATGAGAAACTTCAGCATGAAAACCACTTGTTTTACACATTTGTGACAAAAACACAGTGGGGGGAAAGGATGGTAACGTATTCCCTTAAAATATATTAAAAGGGGAACGGACTGAGACGCATTTAATGCACCTGCTCCATTCATTTAATGCTTATGTACACTTTGCAGGTAACGTAGAGTTAAAGATTCCTATAAAGCAAGGCGGTGCACCAACTGAGCAGCTGGAAACGTGAAGAGCAGAGACTCAAGAGTTCTCATTGGCTGAAAACAGAAGCAAAACATGGGAAGGTTTACAAACAACGGCTAATCATCACCAAAATCTTGTTCTATTCAGCAATTCACACAAGCTTCACACTCTGCTGCCACAGTCCCGTCCCCTCATTCATGCAACTAGCTCTAAAGGAATTACAGTCTTGCCACTCCTCTTCCAGCTATAAATAGGACAACCCTCACACAAAAACATCATCGAATCCTGGAGGGTTAGCAGTCCGAAAGGAAGAGATCACTTAGTAGTAGTTAGTAACTTAGTTTAATTTTAAGTTGTAACTGTAGTTAAGTGACAACCCTTCTTCTCTTTTCTGTAAACAACCATCAAGACTCCTCACGAGCAAATACCCATCTTTCTCCATTTTCTGTTTCTTTTTTGTAAACTGTCTTTTGAATTAATGTAAGTGTTTTTCTCTTCGTTCCAATCGTTATCTCTTGACTGAATCTCGGGTCTATGTGATCTCAGTTGAGAATAATTATGTTTAAACTATCAGCCATGAGCTGAACTATCTGTGGAACGGGTAAACTGTGAAACTCTTAAAGAACTGTTTTCAAAACTCTTGACCGAAGCTTTTTGTATTTCTTTGGCTAAGTAAGCTATATTCATTGTGCGCCAATGGAAATTGGGTACATACTGAGAAAGGAACTTCCATAAGGAAGGAATTTCAGACAGCTTAGCCATTGGGGGAAGGTAGATGTCATTGCAAAAACGCTACTGGTCACATTAGAAATAAGGGGCCAACTCGTCCATTTTAAGGTTCTGAACTAAGTACCTGTTGGAGTCAAGGGAGCCATAGGAATATGGAAACTTGTGAGCCATCTAGACCATGATCTGAGGAATCAGAGTTGGCAGGAAAAGAAACTGGGACAAAGCCAAAAGGTGTTAAGTCTTGAGCAGAGAAAACAGCCCTTTTAAGAGTGAAGCAGTAAATCCATTCCTTCTGTTAAACTGTTTTAACCACCACCTTGTTGTCTCTTGATTATAGTTATTTCTGTTTTAGTAGTTTTTATTTTATTTAGTACTTATAAAAACTCCAATGATTATTATTTGACCTTCTTCTAAACAGGAAGGATCACATACATAACGCAGCGAGCAACTGTTTGCCATCAGATTGAACCTACTGTTCCTGAGGAACATTGTCAAGACAGTAGGGAACGTTTGACCAGACAGTTTATTTACTAATTTTTCTTCTCATTTTCACTCTTTATAAACAGTGATAAAACAATAATTAGCACTTTATCCTCGTGGGAACGATAATTTAGGCATTAATACTCCCTTTATTACTTGATGCATGCACTTGCGCACTTGGGTTGGATCTAAGAGAAGAATCTGTGTTCTGCAAGAACAGAGGAACGTCCCCTATTAGAACTTATATTTTTCCACCATCAGCAAACCACCCAACAGTGACTATGATATTATCGAGTAGTTTCGAGATCTGGCAGTGATCTCTTTGTTTGGGGCTGCACTTCTCGAAATGGAAACTGTGCAAGTTGAAAATGAGCTCATGGAAAAAATTAAAGAGGCGCAAGTGCAAAGAGAGTACCTTGACTGTGTGAAGAACCAGGACGGTGTGTCTTGGAACGAGGATGGTTTGTTTACTTTTCAGAAGAGGATTGTAGTTCCTCGAGGTCCTTTGACTGAGGAGGTGATGACAGAGGCTCATAAGGGCCAGTTTAGTGTCCACCCTGGTGCTACAAAGATGTCCCAGGACTTGAAGAGAAATTACTAGTGGCCTTGTGTCCAAGTGTCTGATTTTCCAGAAGGTAAAGATTGAGCACCAGAAGTCGTCTGGTAGACTTCAACCTCTTGAGATTCCAGAATAGAAATGGGAGAGCATTTCCATGGATTTCGTAGTGGGATTGCCAAAGACTTAGGTTGGTTGTGACTCTATTTGGGTCATTGTGGACAGATTAACGAAGTCTGCCCACTTTCTTCCGGTGAAGGTGAGCTTCACTACTGAGCAGTTGGCCAAACCTTTTGTTTACGAGATTGTGAGACTTCACGGGATGCCCGAGAGTATCATCAGTGATAGGGACCCGAAGTTCACATCTCGGTTCTGGGAGGCATTGCAGGGAGCTTTTGATACTCAGTTGAGATTGAGTACAGCCTATCACCCTCAGATTGAGCGGACCATCCAGACATTGGAGGACATGTTGAGGGCTTTCACATTGGAGCAGAGTTCAGCATGGGATATATTCCTGCCATTGGTGGAATTTTCGTACAACAACAGTTTTCATGCTAGCCTGGGCATGGCACCCTACGAGGCACTGTATGGTATGAGGTGTCAGACTCCTACCTGTTGGTCTGAGGTTAGAGATAAAGAGTTGTTTGGCTTGGACTTTGTCCAAGATATCACCCAGCAGATCCAGTTGATCAGAGAAAAGCTGAAGCAGGCGCAGAATCGCCAGAAGAGTTACTATGATGTTAAGCATCGACCACTGGAGTTCAGTGAGGGTGAGCACGTGTTTGTGAGACTTTCACCTGTCACTGGTGTTGGTCGGGCCCTCGGAGTAAGGAAGCTTAGCCCGCGATTCATTGAACCATACCAGATTCTTGGTATGGTAGGGCCTATTGCCTACCGGCTTGCCTTGCCTCCGAACTTGGCCAACATCCACGACGTGTTTCACATGTCTCAGCTTCAGAAGTATATTGCGGATCCTTCGCACATGGTGCAACCGGACGATGTGGAGGTTCAGGAGAATTTAAAGACTCTCGTCGGACCACTCAAGATTCTCGATCGTGGCGAGAAGAATCTTAGGAGCAAGATCATTCTGATGGTCAAAGTGCAGTGGACGGGAAGAACTCTCGAGGAGTGTACTTGGGAGCGAGAGGACGAGCTTCTCCGGCAATACCCCGAGTTTCGGGACAGGTATGTTTCTAATTTTGCGGAAAAAATTCTTAAAAGATGGGGTGAATGTAAGAACTCGCACCGATAATTAAAGAATTTAATTAATTAATTATGAGATTAATGAGATAATTCCATAATTGACTCTAATAATTATGAGAAGGCTTAAATAATTATGGTAAATGATTAATAATGTTGAAAGTCGTTTTTCTGACGAAAAGTGCAGATACCGGTTCTGCTCCACGGTATAAATGCATACTGATGAACTATCCTGGGAAATTATGAAAAGTATGTATATGTCACTAGAATAATATATAGGACTAGCATAACAAGTTTCAAGTCAAAATAATGAGAACTGGTGTCAGAACTGATACTGGCTATGTAAAAGCGCGTACTGGCAAAGTACTACGAAAAATAATATAACAATATGACAAATCCTAGAAAAATGGCTAGGTTTAGAATTCCAAGTTTGATATTAAAATACTAAGCGTAGCTATTAGTGCTAATGCAGTGTGACTAAGCTTAATGCGACTATAAATAGAGAGTGGCACAAAGACCTAGGTTAATTCCTAGTGTCTCCTACGTGAGTTGGCTGGTCAGCAGCTGATGTCCCTCTTCTCCTTCACCAAGCCATTGCCTTTTCTTCATAAAATCCCTCAAGATACCACTTTTATGAGAGATTATTCACCTCTAACCTTGTAAACACTTGGTGGTTAGTGTTGTGAAGGAGTGTGTTGGTTCATTGTGAGTTATAGCTTCTACGTTAGTGAAGTTTGGGACTGCCTTCTTGAGTTTTGGTGGTGTGAGCCTTTTCTTGGGGTGCAGTGGCTTCAAGAAGCCATTTTTAGTGATAAAGGGCATAGCTTGAGGTGCTTTTTCATATTTGGGAGGTGGCTGAACCATAGTGCTGTGTAGAGGACTCCTATTCTGTCTTATTTTCTGAGTTTTGAGCATTTGAGGTATACCATGATCACCTCTTTGTCATTTTCATGATTTAAGCTTGTTTAATCCATTAAAAAGTGTAACTTTGATCATTTGAGTTAAAGACTGAGATTCTGAGTCTAAAACATGTTAATGAACATCTGTTGATGGAGTTATTGGACTCCAAATCAAGTTGGATCATTAAAATGGGACTTATGCAGAGAATGCATGAATTTCTGCATTCTGTCTGATAAGTATTCAAATACTTTTCGGGTAGTATTCGAATACTTATCCCTTGGTAGTCGAATACTCCTTGCAGGAGTATTGGGATACTTTTTTGGGAAGAAAAGTATTCGGATACCTTGTGGTATTCGAATACTTGAGTGAAAGTATTCAGATACTTTATGGAGAAATGGAGTCTTCGAATACACATCGAGGAGTATTCGAATACCTCCTGCAGATTTTGAATGAAATCACTTAAAATGAGTTGGAAAGCCCTAATCACTTAATGGAACCTTGGGTAATGAATATTAATGATTATTTATTGTATAAACAGATTGTGATTGTGCTGTTTGTGGGCAATGAGCTAGTGTGAGCTTGGCTTGGATATTTAGCTTGCGAGGTAAGCTTTCGTGTCCTCGGTTTAGCCATTCTTGGTTCCATCATACCGCATGGGGGGTGGTTTATATGCATGATGTGTTTTCATGTGTTGATTTTGAAATGTTGTTGAGTTGTTATGTGCTAATGTCTTATAATATGTATGTGTTATTCCACCTAGACGGTAAGCCTGTGTATGTAGGAGACATGCCATAGGGTGATTCTGTGGGTGGATGCAAGTAGTGACTTGCACTGATTGTAGGTAATAGACGTATGTAAATCCATCATTTCTCTGGCCAGTAGAATAGTTGACACACATGACATGATTATTCTGCTGCATTGCACTGATTTTGGAACTTATACTGTTTTACTACTTTTAGAACTTATATTGCACATGTAAGTGAGCTTGGGGTGGAGAAATCCTTGAGGACCCCTTGTCTTACTGAGATTTCTGTTTAGAGATCTCACCCCACGTTTGAGGCACATATTTCAGGTTCAGGTAACTCGAGGGTTGAGACCTCGAGAAGCAGGAGGACGGAGCTGAGTTGAGATTATGCTTTTATGATGATATGCTTGGATGATGACCTGCTTTCTATTTATTATCATGTTGTTGTTGTTGAGACTCTGTTGGCTTTGTTGCCTTATTTGGTAAGCATGGGGTTGTCCATGCCACATTGATTTTTGTTATGTTTGAGTTTATCTGAGTTGTCTAATGTATCAGGATATTGTCCGGACTACGTGTTGTAGTTCCGTGACTTAGGTACTCACAGTTATTTATATATTGAGGTTATTCAGTGTATTTAGCTTTATTGCAATTTACATACAGGCAATGTTTTTAAAAGGATTAAGTAATCAACTTGGTAATTGATAATGATGTCATAATTGAAAAGAAAAAGTTTATTCCGCATTTATAATTAAGCGCAGCTTAATACGATGACATGATAACAAATCGGGTATACACGGGGTGTTACATTGTCTGTTCAAGCTAGTAATTGGATCCGTAGACCATTTCAGTTTGTTGCCGACTGGATGAACCACCTGAACTTCACCAATCTTATGCGGTCTATTGGTGTAAGTCTAGAGATGTGGTTATTATGTCGAATAAACTGGTGCCTCATCTCCGTTGGTGGAATAAGGAGGTCTACGGTAACATTCATGAGCGGAAGGTTATTTTGCTTGCGGAGATTGCAAAAGTTCAGCAAATAAACTTTTCGATGATTATCACTTATTAGAAGAGATAGAGAATAACCTATAGAGGCTTCTAAGTTCGGTTCTAAAACAAGAATAGAGGTTTTGGTTTCAAAAATTAAAGCACAAGTGGTTATAAGAAGGGGACTATAACACTAAAGTTTTATCATATGCAAACTGTTTGCAGGTCTAGAAGGAACAAAATTGTTAAATTAAAAAATTATCTTGGTTCATGGATTGAAAATGAGTATTTGTTGCATTCGCATATACGTTCGCATATGCCCTGTCCCTTTAGAAGAAATCAAGATGAATATTTTCCACACGGGTGCTTTTAAGGCCACGGGTAGAGATGGGTATCCTGTTGTATTCTTTCAAAAGATTTAGCATACTTTGAAAGGCCAACTTCATTATTGTATTGTGAATATTTGGAATAATCCCATCTTATTCAAATATATCAACACTACCCTTTTGGTTCTGATCCCCAAAGTATCTCTTCCTTCAATCATTAATCAATTCAAACCAATTTCTTTATGCTCAGTGATTTACAAAGTTATCAGCAAAATAATCGTGGCTCGCCTTCAACCTCTTATGAAGTGGATCATCTTTCTTTTCCAGGCTAGCTTTGTGCCTGGATGTCAAATTCATGATAACATTATTGTTACTCAGGAGCTCATCCACCGCATGCACAAGAAGAAATCCAAACGCTACTTTTTTGCTATAAAGGTTGATCTTGGAAAGGTATATGATTGTCTTAGTTTGGCCTTCCTTGGACGTGTTCTTGATGAGATTGGTTTGCCTACTGATTTTTGCTTTATTATCATGGAAGCAGCATCATCTTCTTCGATTAATATCATGTGGAATGGTGGCCTTACCAAAGATTTTAATCCATCTCGAGGACTTCGATAAGGTGATCCTATGTCCCCTTATCTTTTTGTTTTGGGAATAGATAAATTGACTCACATAATCACTACAGTAGTTTTGGGTAACTTGTGGAAGCCTATATTTGTGGGTAAAATTGGTCCTTGTATTTCCCACTTATTGTTTGTGGATGACATTCTCCTATTTGTGGAAGCTGATCCCAATCAAATGGCCATAGGTCTTACATGCATTGGTCTATTTGAGGAGATTTCTGGTCTCAAGCTTAGTGTTTAGAACACTTCTATCTATTTCTCAAAAAAATACTCTCGATCCTATGACGAAAGCTCTTACCTTTATGTGTAGCTTTAAACATGCTAGAAATATTGGTCGTTATCTTGGAGCTTGGATGATTCATGGTAGAGCTACGAAGAAGCACTTTTTTCATATTATCGATAAAATTTCTTCCAAACTTGGAAATTGGCAGCGGCTCACATTATCCCAAGCTGGGAGAATTACTCGTGCGAGGTAGGTTGTGGAGTCCATTCTGAATTTTCATATACAATATGGGAAGCTACCAATTGGTATTTGCTAGGGGATTGAAAAGTTATATAGATCCTTCATTTGGGGTGACTCTCCTTTGCATCCCAAAACACATACCATTGATTGGGATATTCTCCAACGTCCAAAAGAAAAAGGTGGTATGGGATTAAAGAAATTGAGCTTGATGAATGATGCATTTCTAGGGAAGTTGGTTTGGCATCTCTGCTACGAGGAACAATCACTTTGGGGTCGGGTACTCCGTGCACTATATTGTAATAATGATGTTATTCCCTTAATGCCTAATTCCGGGAGCTCACGTCTTTGAAGTAGTCTTTGTCGTCTTTGGGATCAACTTAATTTCAATTTCACAAGGAAAATTAGAGATGAGAGAACTATTCATTTTTTGATCGATCATTGGCTGTTCAGGGATGTTTCTTTTGGTGATCTCGCCTTGTCTGTCTCAGTAAGTGAATTATCCAAGTTGACTATTGATTATGTTTCCGAGTCTGGGGATTGGCAGATTGATGTTCTAAAAAATTGGTTACCCCAGAATGTGATTCCTCACCTTCGAAGTGTTCTTCCTCCCACTGCACTAGATTGGTTCTTACTATAGGGGAGTTGGTATCTGTTAAAACTTTATATTTGTTGCTAAGTGGGACTCATGACTAAGATTACCTTGGTTGGGATGATTGATGTTAGTCTAAGATCTGGAAATGGCGTGACCCTCACTGTATGAAACTCCTGCTGTCGAAGTTAGTCTATGGTAAAATTTCGGTTAATAATTGGATAGCTTCCTGGTCCCACAGTAATAGCCTATGTTGTGTCTGTAATCATGAGGATGAATCAATTCTACATGCTTTCTGGGACTGTGCAATGATTCGTGAGATTTGGTACAAATTTGTTCCATTGGACAAACAAGATGATTTTTTTGGGAGACTTGTTTTCTTTGTTGGGTGACTTCTGGTTTTTGGATAAGTTGCAGGTTCAAAATTGGAATGCATTATTTGATGTTGTTATTTATGAAGTTTGGCTTTGGAGAAATGTCATTGCTCATTCTCAGGTGTTTGCACTTTTTTACCATATTCCTCAACTAGCATTACTAGTCAGTGTGAGGTCATTTTAAGCAGTTTTGACTCTGAATTTGCTCGTTCTGTGGATGTGCTTATTCGTTGAGAGCTTCCTTCCTTTGGTTATCAAATTAAACACAGATAGGGTTGCAAGGGGATCACTGGTGCTGCAGCATGTGGTGGTTTATTTAAGAATTTTTGGGGTGCTTGGCTCGGTGGTTTTTCTTTCCATATTGGCATCTGTAATGTTTTTCCAGTAGAGCTTTTGGGAATTTGGCATGGTCTCGCTATTGCTTGGCAAAGAGGTTGGCATCGATTGATTCTTGAAAGCGACTCCACTTCAATGGTCGCCTTGCTCACCATACGGGGTGTAGCAGCTTATGAGTCTCGGTTATTGACTCGAATACGAGCCCTTTTAGAGCAGGATTGACAGATTTTGGATGTTCATGCCTACCGCGAGGCCAACTTTAGTGCTGATTTTCTTGCTACTCTTCCCTTTAATGATGCTTCAATGCCTGATGAATCTATTTTTGCTATCCTCCTTGTCCTTTAAAGTTTTTTCTTCAAGTGGATACTGCTGACGTTTGTCATCTGATGCGGGGAATGGGCTAGCTTTTGTTCTCTTCTACTTTGTGCTTTTTTTTTATTTTTATTTTTCTCGATTTATATAAATAAAATAAAAAAAGAGGGTGAGCTTTGAAGCAATAAGGTTATTCATTGTAACTGAAAAATCACAGGTAAAAATTTAGGAAACGGTATCTTTACAAAAGTACTGGGATAAAATTGCATACAATCAACCATTATTCCTATTCTCGTAAGTTGAAATTTTGCGCATCAGAATTTACTTTTAGGTCCTTATCATATTTTAACAATAAATCAAAATATAATTTGTTTAATGTGCTATCCTTATTTTTTAGCAAAGACTTATCTTTTTCGTACAAGGATCATTGGATTAGTTTTTGTATATATTTTTTCCAACGTTGCAATAAATGAGAGGATCCAACCCAAAATATTTTAATTAAAGATGTTGACTTGCAAGTGGAGCTTACAACATACATCTCATTGCAATAAATGCCAGTTAGAACTATCGTATTTCGTGAGTACCTAACTATTAATGGTGAGAGGGACCCAGTTCATTCCGAAGCTAACTAACATCATGCACCCAACCAAAATTTATGTGCCTTTGGATATGTCGTTTACTTGGAAATTCTTCATCTGCTTGATCAACCTGCATCAACCCCATTTTCGACGCACAAGACTTTATGCGATTAAAAGCTCAAGTCTTCTAATTCAAATGCTAGCCGTATTAGTTTAAAAGCTGTACTCCTTATTTTAATTATTTATATGACTTTTATAAATGCGGGAGTTTTATAGTATGATTTGTTGTTGTCACCATTCTCCAAAAAGTTTTAAGTAGTTGAGGAGATATGTGATATTTTATTTTAAGTACTATATCTCCTAATACTTTTCTCACATGATATTTTATTATTTTTAGGTTTGAAATCTGGATAATATACATGTTCATTTTTTAATACTTTTTACTTAAATTGAACTTTTTTTTTATTTGATAAATGAGGGTGAAAATGATCAAACTTTAGATTATTTAGTTATAGGCTTTGATATTATGTCACACAATCAACTTTTCCAAAAACTTAAGATGTTAAGACTTAGGAAGAGATACTGAATAATTTTGTTATATCTCTTCACAGATTTTTTATGACTTTTTTAATAAATAAATAATTCTTCTACATACATTATTAAATATGGTAACATACCCTTAATATTATTTTAGGATGGACTTAATTTTAGTTGACATAAAGTTTGTTTAAAATGTCTTTTCAGTGCAACAAAGAAAGATCATAAGTGACCCAGCAGGGTATCAAGCTTTCCCTTCCGAGGGAATTTTCATGGCATTTCTTGATCATATTCATCATAGTTATGTGGCATTTTATGAAGGAGCTGGCGAGTTACCAAGTTGAAAATTGTAAGCAATTGCATAGAAGTCACCATCATCATAATGAAAACAAGACTGGTTCAACCAATAAAGGTAGCATACTCTTTAGTCTTTAACATTGATAATAATACGCGTTAAATTGATTACCCAAACTCAAGGTTTAATTGAAAGGTCTTCAAGTAGCTGTAAAAATGATTATCCTTTGGGTGGGATAGGGGACCATTATGAATTTATGATTAGAGGTTGCTTATTGCTTACGTTGTTCTTAAAAAGATTTTTTTTTTTTTTTTTTTTTTTAGCTTTGCTATTTATATCTAAGGAACAGCACGTGTGCCTCATACAAGTCAAACATTTTGGGTTGTGTCGGTTGGGTGTGCTGCTCGTGCAGGTCAATCTTCAATTTGAATATTATGCAGGCGAGATATAACTCAAATCTATCCGTAAAAAGCTAAAATGAGTAAATTTAAAGATATAATTGGAGAGTAAAGTTTTTAATTAAATACGTGATGCGTAAAAAATTAGATAAAGTATCTTTTTCGTCTTTTATTTTATTGAAATGTGTGGATCAGGCTTGTCAATAGACCAAAGTCACTTGTCGATCTATGATATTTGGACTTGTTAAATTAAGTAATTAAAAAGGGTTGTACCGGCCTGTAGGCTGCAACTACAGCTTTTGGTCTAATTGCAAATGCTTGATTCAACTCTTCATATAAAAATTAGAGAGTTTGGTAAAAAATAATTTTTTTTTATCAAGAAAATACAATTATTAGAAATTTGGTGAAAAAAATGAGTTTGATAGGGAAGTTGAAAAAAAAAATTATTTGGTTGGTCGAAATTTTACCAGAAAAATTAAGTTAAATTTACTGAATCTATGTTTGGTAGGAAATAAAAAATTGATGAAAAAATAACTTCAAATTACGAAATAACTCTTGTAGCAAATACTATTGCTTAATAGCATAGGGTATTTTTGACATCTACATGAGTCCTCTTTCTCCCATTAGCCTAGGCAACTTAAAATACCACCTTGCAAGAGGTATTTTTCAACGATATTTTTTTCCTAATTTTTTACACAAATGTAAATGACTGGACAAAACAGATCCATGGTTAAATTTTTCAAATATTTCAACCTAATAAGAAAATCCAAAAAAGACACACTAAAATGCATGGATAACTTTTAGGAAACACCCTCCCCACCCACCCCCGGCTTAGGGTCATGAGTTTGGAATGATATTTTGTGGAAGGCAGGTGTTGGGAGGGGATTTATTGTTGGTGAAGTTAACATCTTTCCTTGGCAAGACTTGATATGGTTAAAGTCAAATCGTTCATAGCGCTTAAATTTGTGAAGATAAGAAGAAAAAGTTATAATAATTATAACTTTTGATCTAATGGTAAATATTTGATTTAACAAAATGCTTTTCTTATCTTAAAAATATATTTTATTTTAATTTAGTCTCTGGTTTTTCTGTAAAAATCATCAATTTTATTTTATTTTAAGTAAAAGAAGTTAATAAAACTAACTATTTTATAATTTGGACAAATAAATTTACATCAAGTCTCCTTGCATAATATCATCACAGCAACATGAGGCTGCAGAAAAATCTTAACATCCCAACTATTATGTAACATCAAATTCGTTTCAATTACTAAACAAAAAAGAAAACTCAAGATGTACGTGTATTAGATGACATGTCATACATCAATCTGATTGCAAATTATTATTCTTATTTAATATGTTCTATATATGTGTCGACATTATAATTACATATTTTTATTAAAAGCATTTCCCAATTTTGTGTGTGTGTGTGAGAATCTCTATTTCTTTCTTTTTATTTGGTACCTCTAACTCGGGTGAAATATTAATTTGTTATTATCTGAAATCATGCTTGTAGTGCCATTTTTAATTGATTGCAAACCTAAAACAAAGGTTTACATGTTTAAAGGTATATCAAGGTTTGTGACTCGGATCAATTACCATCCAATTTACATAAGCAATAAAATACAATGCTTATATAAAATTATGAGAGATATTTTCCTGTAATTTTACTGTTCCCCACATTTCTTATTTTTTTTATAATATCGTCAAACGCCTTTTCATAAAGAAAATAATATCTTTCTCTCTTGCTTTTTGATAGGTCTTAATTAAAAAATAGTCTTCACTCTCAAATTAGCTTAAATAGAGAAAATTTTATATTATTATATTTTGGAAAATGTGAAAAGTCCAAAGTTGTACATCACAATAGAAGCCATCGTCAGATTAGCTAGATAACAATATTGACAGACTGGGCAACGATTAAAGCATTAGAACTCCATTAAAATGCCAATTTTGGGTCATACTTAAATTTATTAAAAACTTCAGGCCCGAACCTTTTTCAATGAAATCCCATAGTCTGGGCAATATTTTGTCAATCAGCCAAACACCTCTTTCATTATGGACTTTTTTAATCAAAAGCCCAATTCTTCTCTCGGACCCATATAGTAAAATCTCAGCTCGACATAGACAAATAATAATAATAATGAAAATCTCTAGTCGGCATTTGAATAAAAGAAAATGCTTAATCAAGTTCTTGCGTTGTATAATTGTAATTTTTACTCAAATTGATTTTATTTCAAATATTTTTAATTTGTTTATGTAAATTCATCAACTTAATTATATCCATGGTTAGTTACTGTAAAATTCAAAATTTAATTTTACATGATGTTCACAAACAAAGATAAAACTTCATTGAGAAGGGTGGAAGGCATAGAAGGTGAGATCACATACAAGGTTAGATTCGCCAAAATTTGTGTTGAGGTGGACCTGAGAAAAAGCTTTGTGTCAAGATTCAAGATATGGGATTTCATTCAACAGGAATTCGCTTATCTTAATGTGGGGTATGAAGGGCTACACATGATATGTTTCGCATGTGGACATCATGGCCACAAGAAGGAAGCCTGTTGTAAGAACCTGCACCGTTAATTAAGGAAGTTAATTAATTAATTGTGTAAAATTAAGAAATAATTTCATAATTGACCCTAATAATTATTATGAGGCTTAAATAAATATAGAAAGTGGTTAATAATGATGAAAGTCGCTTTTCGGATGAAAAGTGCATATACCGGTTCTGCTAGTCGCTATAAATGCGTATCGAAAAAGTATCCCGGAAAATTATAATAAGTGCATGATAATTCCTAGAATATTATATAGGACTAGTAAAACAAGTTTCAAGTTAAAATAATGAGAATTGGTGCCAGAAACTGATACTGGCTATGAAAAGCGCGTACCGGAAAGGTGCTGCGAAAAATAATATAAATATATGATAAATTTTAGAAAAATGAGCAGGATCAGATTCCAAAGTTTGGGATTAAAATGCTAAGCGTAGCAATTAACGTTAATACTGTGTGTTCAATTGTTAAGTAGCTATATATACATTAGTTTGACACTAAACCCTAGGCCATACACTATCCTACGTGACTCTTGAGGGGCTGGTCAGCTGGTGTTTGGTTCTATTGTCTCCCTTCACCATTTTCTTGGTCAAGTTGTCACCTTTGCTTGAGTTCTTCACCTTTGAGCTTGTTTACACTTGAGAGCTATCATTGTGAGGGAGTGAGGGTGCATATTCTGAGTCCTAGCCACTGTGTGAGTCAGTTTTGAGGGATGAGTTTGGGAGTTGGGTTGTGGGAACCTTGGTGATGGCATTTTGAACTTCAAAGTGTCACCTTTGTGAAGAAAGAACTCATCTTGTATGCCATTTTCGTGCACCATCTTAGCCTGAGTATTTGGAGCTGCTTGGTGAGCTCCAAGAGCCTTCTTTTCTGAGTTTGAAGCTTGGTAAGTTTTACCACCCTTTGATCATGAGTTTAATGGGTTAAAGTTCATGTCTTGGCATGTTTAATGAGTTAAACAAGTAACCAACTGGTGTGTGATCTTAAAATAGAGTAAAAATGCATGCTTGGACGTTTTAAAGTGTTAAAAATGGAACCTTTGATGGATATCTTCGCGAAATGCAGAAACTGCATTCTGTCGCTAAATATCCGGATATGGATATCCGGATATTGATATCCGGATATGTAGTTCAGTGATATCCGGATATTGATATCCGGATATGCCCCGAGGAATATCCGGATATTCTGGGATTTTGAAGAACAGTAGCTACAATGTTCATACAGTAGGCTATTGAGGGTTTGTGGACCCTAGATTGATGAAGTTGAACTTCTATAATAATTTAACTAAGTCAGAATCAAGTTATTAAGGGCTTGTGGCTTTGTGTGAAGCCTTAAGACGTAAAACGTAAAGGAAAGGCGTTGTCTTTAAGCTGTATGATTGTAGAGTATGATTATTGATATATTATTGATCCATAACAGATTGTGATACTGCTATGTTTGGGATGTGAGCTTGTGTGGACTCTTAGCATTGGATAGTTAGCTTTCGAGGTAAGCTTTCGTGTCTTCGGTTTAGCCATGTTGTGGTTCCACCATGTCCCATGGGAGTATGGTTATATGCATGCTGTGTTACATGCTTTGATATATTGAAATGCTTTTGAGCTTATGTTGTGCAATGGCTTATGATATGTATGTGGTGTTCACCCGATGGTATGGTATCCTAAGGGTAGGTACGCAGGGCGCGTACTGTGTGGGTAATAGACGTATTCTTACATTTCTCTGGCCAGTAGGTTATTGTATTGACACACATGACATAATTATCTGCTGCATTGCACTATTTTGGAAATGATATTGCTAAACTGTTTTGGAACTTATATTGCACATGTAAGTGAGCTTGGGGTGGAAGATCCTTGAGGACCCCTTGTCTTACTGAGATTTCTTGTTTAGAGATCTCACCCCACGTTTGGGGACGCTTATTTCAGGTTCAGGTAGTATGGGGGCTGATGCCTATAGCGGCAAGAGGCCAGAGCTTAGTTGATGATATTGCTGTTTATTATGCTGACATGTTGGATGCTGGATATTCTGCTGATGTTATGTTTTAGTTGCTTTTATTATGCTGTTGATGTTGAGACTTCTGTTGGGCTTGTGCCTTATTTGGGTGAGCATGGGGTTTGTCCATGCCACTTTATGTTAGTACTTTGAGTTGAGTAGTATAACTTAGTAGGTTATCCGGTCTACGTGTTGTAGTTCCGCGACTAGAGACTTATATCTGTTATTTTAATTAATGAGGTATTCAGTTAGCTCTCTTTTGCAATCTACATACAGGCATGGTTTTATTTAAATGATTAAATAAGCAAGTTGGTGATGATAATGACGTCATAATTGAAAAGGAAAAGATATTCCGCATTTTTAATTAAGCGCAACTTAATACGATGATATGATAACATTACCGGATATATACGGGGTGTTACATTTTATGGTATCAGAGCAATGGTTCGAGGGAAAAGCATGTATGTATTGCAATGATTAAGATGCTTGGTTGTGTCTGTCTTGTGTGTTTGCTCTGTTGGGTTTTATTATGATGATGCATATGTGATCATATTGCGTGGGCCTGATCAACTCATAATTTGTGTAACTTGTGCAGAGTCATGGTAGGATCCAGGAGAATACGAGAGACTGTTGAGGGTCAACCTGACCCAATCCTGACTGCATTGGCTGAGATGCAGGAGGCCACTAGATTGGCCAACGTGGAAATGATGAACGTTGCTAGAGAAGCGAACCAGAAGGCCACGGAGGATGCTCTTGAGGCGAACCGGCTGGCGAACATGACGATGATGAGAGTCATGTTGGAGGAGATGAGGGCTGGGCCTGCTGTTGGTCAGTTCCCTCCGCCACCACCACCGCCACCGCCACCGCCACCGCCACCTCCACCTAGTGTTCAGGATGAGAGCCTGAGTCACATTGGTAGTGCTACTCATGTCACAGGGGTGATGGAACCCTTTTTGGAGCCTGCTGAGGACCGTGATGTGATTGATCGCTGGCTTAATGCTTTTCGCAAGCATAAGCCACCTACTTTTGATGGGTCTTATGATCCTATTGAGCGAGATGGCTTCAGGCGCTGGACAAGATATTCCGGGTCATGCAGTGTACTGATCCGCAGAAGCTGATGTTTGCTACTTATATGCTGGAGGGCGATGCCCATGAGTGGTGGACGAACACCTCTCGTGCTTTCGAGATGCAGGGTCATGTCATGACGTGGCCATTCTTTGAGGATTGTTTTCTGGGTCGGTACTTCCCGTATGATGCGCAGGAGAGGAAACAGAGGGAGTTCGACAGGTTGGTTCAGGCCTCGTTGTCTGTTGACGAGTACCTGGCCAAGTTTAACGAGCTGGTTAAGTTTGCACACTTTCGGATGGTTTCACCTATTCTAATTTTCTTGGCTGCTAAGTTCCGCACAGGACTTAGTGAGGTTATTGCTGATCGTCTTGCTGGAGCAGCTTCGAGAGACTTTGGGACACTTGTGCAGCAGTGTCAGGATATCGAGGATGTCTACATCACGAGCAAGGCCAAGAGGGCCAAGGTTGCTGAGGTAAAAGGGACTGGTAGTTCCACTCCCACTTCCACTTCCTAGAGAGACAGGAAGTTTGGTCCGAAAGGCAAGGGAAAGCAGTTTGCGACTAGGCAGGCGCCTGGTCAGTTCAAGAGGACTTCTCCGCAGCAGGGGAGCTTTGCTAGGCCTCCTTCCACTCCTAGATGTTCGGGGTGTGGAAAGGAGCATGTGGGATGTTGCGCTTCGGGACAGTTGGTATGCTTCCAGTGTGGCAAGGAGGGCCACTTTTCTAGAGACTGTCTGTCGTCGACGGTGAGAGCTGCAGCTGTTCAGACAGTTCCTTTACAGATGGTTCCTTTGGCATCTACTTCGGCACCTACAGTGCCACCTGTTTCTGGACGTGTGTACACGTTCGATCGCCAGCAGTCGGATAGAGCTCTAAACCTTGTCAGAGGTACTGTGTCTATTGGAGATTCATCAGTTGATGTTTTATTTGATTCCGCGGCTACGCATTCCTTTGTTGCAACCCCGATTGCTTTGGGGCTTGAGTTTCCCATGTCTGTGCTTTCTCCACCGTTGCGGGTGACTACCACCACCGGAGAAAAGTGTGATTCTACCACTGTTCATTGCGATGTAGCGTTTAAGTGGGATAGCCGTGAGTTCTCGGTAGATCTGATAGGATTGTCGATGGCCAACATGGAGATCATTCTGGGCATGGATTGGTTGTCCAGAAACTGTGCATTGATTGATTGTTGTGCTAAGCGCGTGGTGATGTCTCCGTATGATTCCACAGTTCCTCTCCATTTATTTCTTTGTTGCAGGCTAGGAAGGCCTTGAGAGCAGGGGCATTCGGATATGTCATGTTGGGAGGTTTGGGAGTGGGACACAGGAGGATATCACTGGCATTCCTGTGGTGAGGGAATTCCTCGGAGTGTTTCCGGAGGAGATTCCTGAGTTTCCACCTCATAGGGAGATAAAGTTCTCTATTGACTTGTTGCCGGGTGTGGGACCTATTTTATTAGCTCCATATCGGATGTCGCCACCGGAGTTGGCAAAGCTGGAGAAGCATATTGAGGATCTTTTAGCGAAAGATTTCATTCGACCGAGTGTGTCTTCTTGGGGAGCACCGGTCATCTTTGTGAAGAAGAAGGATGGGACAATGCGATTGTGCACCGACTACAGGCAGTTGAACAAGGTGACGATCAAGAACAAGTATCCCCTTCCTCGGATTGATGATTTGTTGGATCAGCTCAGGGTGCTTGCGTGTATTTGAAGATTGATCTCTGGTCCAGATACCATCAGATTCGGGTGAAGCCAGAGGATGTCCCTAAGACCACGTTTCATTCGAGATACGGTCACTTTGAGTAATTGGTGATTCCTTTTGGACTCACGAATGTGCCCGCAGTGTTCATGGATTACATGAACAGGATTTTCCAGCCGTATCTGGATCAGTTTGTGATTGTCTTCATTGACGACATTCTGATTTACTCCAAGACTGAGGAGGAGCATGCAGAGCATCAGTGGATCCCAACAAGATCGAGGCCGTGCTGGATTAGGAGAGACGCAAGAAAGTTATGGAAGTGGGGAGCTTCTTAGGTTTGGCAGGTTACTATCGGAGATTCGTCAAGGGATTCTCCACGATGGTTCTCCCTTTGACTCGCCTTACCCGAAAGGAGACTCCATTTGTGTGGACTCACGAGTGAGAGGAGTGCTTTCAGGAGTTGAAGGAGAGATTGACGACTTCACCTGTGTTGATCCTTCCTGATCCTGAGGAGCAGTTTGAGCTTTACTGTGATGTTCCTAGAAAGGGGCTGGGCTGTGTTTTGATGCAGTCTGGTAGAGCTGTTGCGTTTGTTTTTGCTTTCAAGGTTTGGAGGCATTATCTGTTCGGTATGCAGTTTGCTGTGTTCAGTGACCACAAGAGCTTGAAGTATCTGTTTGATCAGAAGGAGTTGAACATGAGGCAGAGGAGATGGGTGGAGTTTCTGAAGGACTACGACTTTGAGTTGAAGTATCATCTTGGCAAGGCCAATGTGGTAGCTGATGCTTTGAGTCAGAAATTCGTGAGTCTATCCAGTTTGACGATGGGTGACTTTGACATCATAGAGAAGTTTCGAGATCTGAAGTGACTTTCTTATTTGGGGGTTCACTTCTCGAGATGGAGACTGTGAGAGTCAGGAATGAGCTTATGGACAAGATCCAAGAGGCGCAAGTACAGAGAGAGTGTCTCGATTACATGAAGAACCAAGACGGTGTGTCTTGGAATAAGGATGGACTTCTGCTGTTTCAGAAGCGGACTGTTGTTCCTCGAGGTCCTTTGACCGAAGAGGTTATGGCAGAGGCCCATAAGGGTCAGTTTACTGTTCACCCTAGTACTACAAAGATGTATCAAGACCTGAAGGGAAATTTCTGGTGGCCAGGAATGAAGAAGGACATAGTTGTGTATGTGTCCAAGTATTTGATCTGCCAAAAGGTGAAGATTGAACACCAGAAGCCGTCTGGTAAACTTCAACCTCTTGAGATTCCAGAATGGAAATGGGAGAGCATTTCCATGGACTTCGTAGTGGGATTTCCTAAGACTCAGGTTGGCTGTGACTCGATATGGGTCATTGTGGACAGACTGACGAAGTCTGCCCATTTTCTTCCAGTGAAGGTGAGCTTCACTACTGAGCAGTTGGCCAAACTGTATGTTCGCGAGATTGCGAGGCTTCACGGGGTGCCCGAGAGTATCATTAGTGATAGGGACCCGAAGTTCGCATCTCGGTTCTAGGAGCCGCTGCAGGAGGCTTTTGGTATGCAGTTGAGATTGAGTACCGCCTATCACCCTCAGATTGATGGACAGATTGAGAGGACCATCCAGACCTTGGAGGACATGTTGCGGGCTTGCACGTTGGAGCAGGGTTCGGCATGGGATAGGTACCTTCCGTTGGTTGAGTTTTCGTACAACAACAGTTTCCATGCTAGCCTGGGCATGGCACCCTACGAGGCGTTGTATGGTAGGAGGGGCTGTCCCTTCTGTTTGCATAAGAGAATGGGCTATCCACTTGAGTTTTGATTATATGAACCATTATTACACTCTAGGGAGCTTCAAGAACCAAACTTTGTGAAGAAATGACCTACTTTTGAATATAATTTTCGTGTACCACCAAGTTAGTAGCTTGGAGCATCTTCAAAGTCTTCAAAGCTTCCCTATTTTTCTATTTTCAAAGGTCCATCGGTAACTATAAACCATTCCCCTTGTACTTTCTTGAAAATGACTTATTTTGTGAAGTGAAAAAGGGAAACCTTGTTGATTAATGTAAAATATGGTATATCTATGTTTAATCATTTGGTTTGAACTTCTGTTTGATAAAAAATTGGACCTTGGACCCTTGGAAGCCATAGAACTCATGGATTATGCAAAAAAATCTGCAGTTTTCATGTTCTGTGCGCATGGTAATCGATTACCCCTCTCAGAAAGACCAGAAACCAGTTCTGATGCGTATGCAACCCCAATTAGGGTATGATACCGTAGGGAATAATGTTACAGTTGAAAATATAAATATGAATGATAAAGAGGGTTAATATGTTATAATTATGGCTTTAGAAGGGACATGAGGCACTAAACAAAATAAAAAATTTCTCAATTGCTATGAAATTTGGGATTCTGATTATTAATAATAATCTTGATATAAAATAGGTTGCAATTGTCAAATTGTGTGACTGTTGGTGTATCTGTGTATACCGAGCCTTTGGATAAGGATTTTGGCACTATAGGTAAGCTTTCGTGTCTTCAGTTTTACCCATTGATTGTTTCACCAAACCTCATGGAGGGATAGTTATATGCATGATGTGTTTTTTCGAAAATATATCTGTTTATATTATGAATATTGGATATATTGTTGACTGGATTATGATATAGTGCATTTGCCATATGTATATGTATGTGGGGTATTCCACACGAGATGGTAATCCCTGAGCATGTCAGGCCACATGCAAGATGGTAACTCCGAGTGTAAGGTACATGGTGGACTCTTTGTACTGTGGGTTGTAGACATACGTAATGCCTACATTTTATTCTATGGCCAGTAGGATGCATACACACATGACATGCACATATGCTGCACTGCACAAATTTTGTCATTATACTATTGTTATCATTTTTGAACTTATATTGTACATGTAAGTGAGCTTGGGGTGGAGAGATCCTTGAAGACCCCTGCATATTTTCAGGTACAAGTACTTTTGAGGTTGAGACCTCTGGAGGCAGGAGGCTGGAGTTGAGCTGATATTATACATGCTTCTTTATTAGCATATTTGGATACATTTTTGCCTTGTTATTTTTTTATGGCTATTGTACTTGAGACATGATTTGACTATGTTGTCTATTTGGTGAGCATGAGGGTTGTCCATGCCACATTTGAATAAGCTGTTTTTATTATAGTTGTATTATTGTATCAGGATATGTCTGGTCTACGTGTTGTAGTTCCATGACTTGATACATTATTTATGTTATGAGGTTATTCAGTGTAGTTCATTATTACAATTTATGTACAGGCGGTTTTTGAAAAAGATTCACTGAGTTATATGATAAGGTTCATAATTGAAATTTTTAGCTTCTGCATTTAATGAGCTGCACTTATTACTATTTGCATGTTTAATACACCGGGAGCACACGAAGTGTTCAGAGGTCGTGGGCTGTAACACCCCGTAGTACTCCGGTTGTTAACATACATGATATTTAACATTCATAGCGGAAGGCTTTATTTTAAAAGAATACTAACACGTTTTACAAAAATACGAGCAAACTTTTTCCAAAACATTTTACAAAAATATTTCTAAAAACGTTCACGTGAGATACTGCGAAAGCGTAAATCTAAACATACATCTACTAATTACTCCTATGAGCCAGTATTAGTGACCATTGACCATCAAGATATGACATCAAGTGTCATTCCTGACGGAGTCTCACGGACAACATAACAACTGTATTTCGGATAACTGGGAACATGGTCCCACACATACATATCACCTAATTGATACAATAATTTAAACAGATAGCTTTCAAATCTCACACGGATTGCAATCCTCTCAATGGGTCAATACAAATAATAAGGCTCCATGCCCAAATTAACTGAATACATGCATCAAGTCTATATTAATTCAAAGTATACAAACATCAGTACATAATCCATGGCTCTAAGAATACAATCATGAGCCTAAATAAATACATACAATAATCTCCATAAAATAATTAAGCATGTTAACAAATCTACATGCCAACATCAAATCTAAACATAATATAAAATCATCAGCTGCATCATCAACTACTCCAATGCGGGGGCCTTGCCCCTAGAAGCATCACCACTACTCTGGGTACCTGAAATGATATCCCCAAACGGGGTGAGATAACAACATCTCAGTAAGCTCAAGGTTTATAGAGGATCCTCTAATCCCTGAGCCAACTTCCTGCATGACAAGTCAGATATAAAGCATATAATACAGACATACAATATAAACAAAGCATCATCATATCATCCTTGTATAACCCCAGGGTCAAAGTCATAGATGGTTACACATGTGTGACTTTCAGGGTCAAGCCATAGATAGTCAACACAACCTCAATATGAAATAGCTCCCAGAGTCAAGTCATAGGCAACTTACATACCATGATCAATGGCCAGGATCCTCATAACATATATCATCAGTGCATCATCATAACATTAAGATCATATAACATCTATATGAATGTGAATGAATGCACATATACATCATACCATATACTTTCATACAATACAACCATAATGCCCACCATCATGGTGGAGCCACAAGAGAGAGGAGTCAACTAGAACTAAAATCTTACCTTAGGGAGCTTAGCACAAGCCCACACTCCAATAGTATACGTATGCTCCAACAAAATTCTCAAGTGCACGATTCTCTAGGCACACCTAGCGTAGGAACCATACACATCATTAATTACATATTATTAATCAAGTCATATCCACGACTTAATCATTTAATGATTCCACTTTTCATACTCATATGCCAATAATATTCTCATTACAAGTCTAGGCCAATTATTACTTATTACATATTTTTGTGCATTATTACAAGCCACTTGAATCTTCAATTACCTATATAGCTTAGAATCACATGCAAGACTCACTTAGGTAACTTAGATTATTTTCAACTCATTCAAGCCATATTTGTGATTATTATAAGTTACTAAGGGTTTCCCTAAGCCCACTTAGCTTAAACATCACTTTTACGGTTTTTCCATAACTGTACATGCTTCTGTTTTCTAGTCACTGAGCGCAACTCACTTGTTATAAAATTCTAATATTTTATTATGTTAATCTAGACTCAATTAACTTTCCAACAAGGTATCACATGCCTCATTTTGAGTTTCCTAGCTCCGGTTATCACCATTTGAATTTGGACAAGTAAAACTGTTTGCCAACTCCGAACAGGGCCCTAAACATCCTTTACCATTTTTGCGATTCTGGAAAATTTACTAAATCAATTGCTCTCAAACTTTTACGAAGACAACTAGACACCTTTGTCTTTAATTCTACATATTATGAGCCTAATTGGAGTAAGTACAGAGGGAGAAACAATTCGTGGAAGTTGTAGCCATGTACAGCCCCTGCACATGGCCTCCCTGTGCAGTCGTCACTCAAACAAACATACAAAACGGAATACATCTTCAATTGATACCAAATTTTGACACCACATAGCTAACATCTCAAGCTTCAATTTTATATAAGGAACATCCTTATATAGCCTCTGTGGAGAGAGATATGCTCTCCCCAATTTTGCCTAAAAACTGGTTACTTAGCCTTAAATGTGTTTACTTAACAAACCTTAATTACTTTTGATTATAAATCCTTATTCACATTAATTCTTGGATTTTTCTATTATTAAATCACATTATGAAATATCCTTAGTCCCATTATGTCATGATACTTAAATTTTACTAATTATTTAATTAGTGTACCTAAACCCTACTTTAGTCCAATTTTAGAGTTAAATCCTTAATTACTTTTGTTAATTAATCCCTACCCTTAATTAATCACATAATTCGTCATCGCCTTAATTTTAACACAACTAAACCTTGATATACTTTATGGAGCATATTTGATGAGCTATTTTAATTAGAGTTTTTAGCCATTCTTAATCATAATTAGTGAATTTTACTTAGAGTTAATCCACCTAGTTAATCTTTCTAATCATTTTTCCACACTTAACAACTTAAACACATTTTTTTGTCATCAAACCCTATCCATCCTTGACTTGGCTGAATCATACATAGTCCATATTAGGGTTTATAGTCATCTTTTTACATGAACATCACTCAAAGGTCCAAAAGTGGCACCTTTAGTCATCCAATCCATCATTCCATGGTTCAAAACACACCCACCCTTAAGGATCATCGTCAAACCATGGCATTAAAAAATTTTAAACAATATTTTTCCAATACATAACAAAATCGTGGCACACACACACAAGAAAAAGAGAGACATTTTTGGTTATTTTGCTCCATGGAAGCTTACATCTTCAAGGTTCCTCTTTTAGCTCAAGGCTCCACCTTTTTCCATCAAGAACCCTCCTTTAAGCAAGGACAAACCTTCATGAACATGCTCATGAGTTAGGCTCAAGAAAACAAGAATAAAGATAAGATTTTTCATGAAAAAAATCAAGAGAACTTACCAAAAAATCAAAGGAACCAAGCAAGCAAGTGTGGTTCTTCAAGGAAGCTCAAGAACACAACTCCATGGCCTTGGATCTACACAAAACCATGGCTGTACAAGGATCTATGGACCACGAAATTTTAGCTTCACACCATAAAAATGGTATGGTTGTGAAGAGGAGAGTGAGGGGAGCAAGTTTAGTGAAGGAGGTTTTGTGTTTTGGAGAGGTTTACGTGGAGAAATCTTAGAGAGAAGTGAGAGCAAGTTTGAAAATCAAATTTTAGAGAGAGAGGGAGGAATGGGGCGCTGGAATTATGGTCTGAAATATGAGGGGAAGGTGCCCTAATTAGGGGTGCCATGTCACTAAGTGATCATTCGTCCTTTAGTGAGACCCGGTGTAATTTTTAACTGAACCATCGTCAAATTTTTACTCGGAAACTCCCAAGACTCGAACTTTAAGTACTTAAAATTAATTTTGTCTAATCATCATGTTCATAACTTAAAAATTTAATTAGTAGATTACAGATCCACTAACAGTTGTTTAATTGCACTGTAGTCTTTACTGGTGTTCTTAACGGTACCCGAATTTCATAATCTTCTTAACTTTATCATTTTTTGTCTAATTATGACTTGTTAGGCATATATTGGTCTTTATTTTTATTTTCTCATCTTTTTCCCGTTTTGGGATTCTACCGGCTGCTGCTACAACAGTACAAAATACCCGGCAGAAGTGACTTTTTTAAAATACCCCAATATGGGTATCAATCTTCATCAAATCATATCCTAACCTCATTCATGATGTTTATATCATTAGATTAGCTCTCTAACTATAATTTGCTAACTTGGAGCTATTCTACTGATTGTTATTACGTCAGTAGTCAAAATTAACAGATGAAAATCCATCTGTGCATAATACCCTCAATATGGGTATCAAAATTTTTAGAATTTCATCCTCATTTCATTTATGACCATAAGGTCCTCATCATAACCCTCTAATTTAAAAAAATCATATATTTACGGATATTATATTCACCACACCTTTTAAAAAGATTTTGTCCTCAAAATCGGATCATACCTTATATCAAAGTCGGGATATCACCGGAGAATATCATCCTCCTGCTCTTATGTGGCATCCTCAGGTGTCAATCCTTCCCATTGAATCTTGATCTTGGGAATGACCCTATTTCGAAGCTGTTTCTCATCTCGAGCGAGAACCTTACAAGGTCCAACAACGAACTTCAAATCCTTCTTAATCTCTATGTCATCATGATGTACAATGTGTGAATCATTAGATATATATCTGCAGAGTTGACTCACATGAAAGACGTCATGTAAATTCGCCAAGTTGGGAGGTAGAGCAAGTTGATATGCCACCGGTTCGACCCTCTTTGTTATCTGGTAGGGTCCAATGAACTGTGGACTCAACTTCCTCACTCCCAAGGCACGCCCAACACCTGTAGTAGGTGATAGTCGGATGAATACATGATCCCCTTCAGAAAACTCAAGGGGTCTGTGCTTGGCATCATAGTAACTCTTCTGCCGGCTCTGGGCTTTCTTCAACCTATCTCTGATCATCTCAATATGCTCTGTAGTCTCTTGGACCAAGTCTGGCCCCAATAATTATCTTTCTCCAATCTCTGTCCAACAAGTTGGTGCTCTACACCTACGGCCATACAAGGCCTCATAACGAGCTATGCCTAAACTGGCATGATAACTGTTGTTGTAGGAGAACTCAACCAGTGGAAGGTACTTGTCCCAAGCATTACCCTGCTCTAGCACACATGCTCTCAGCATGTCCTCCAGTGTCTGAATGGTCCTCTCTGTCTGACCATCTGTTTGCGGGGGATATGCAGTACTCAATCTCAATTGAGTACCAAAGGTGTAACACCCCGTATATATCTGGTAATGTTATCATACTATCGTATTAAGTTGCGCTTAATTAAAAATTGTGGAATATCTTTTTCTTTTGAATTATGATGTCATTAATCATTACCAACTTGATTACTTAATCATTTTCAAAACATCGCCTGTATTCAATTGCAATAAAATAGCTAACTGAAATACCTCATTAATTAAATAACATAATGTATGTCTCTAGGCACGAAACTACAACACGTAGACCGAGCCAACTATCAGTTTATACAACTCAACTCAAAAGTACTAACAACATAGTGGCATGGACAACTCCCATGCTCACCCAAATAAGGCAACAAAGCCCAACATAAGTCTCAACATCAACAACAGAATAATAATGCAGAAAACATAAACAACATCCAGTCCAGTCATGCTAGCAAATAAGCAGTAATATCATCAACTAAGCTCTGGCCTCCTGCCGCCAGAGGCATCAGTCACCATACTACCTGAACCTGAAATAAGCATTCCCCAAACGTGGGGTGAGAACTCTAAACAAGAAATCTCAGTAAGGCAAGGGGTCCTCAAGGATCTTCCACGCCAAGCTCACTTACATATGCAATATAAGTTCAAAAGCAGTTTATCATCATCAGTTCTAAAATAGTGCAATGCAACAGATAATCATGTCATGTGTGTCAATTCTATTCTACTGGCTAGAGAAATGCAGAATTTATATACGTCTAATACCCACACATAGTGCAAGACGCCACTTGCATCCACCCCGGATCACCGTCTTGTATGACGCCACATACTCAGGCTTACCGTCAAGATGGAACAACACATGCATATTAAAAGCCATTACACATAAAGCTCAACAACATTTCAAATATTCAAAGCATGTAACACAGCATGCATATAACCATACCCCCATGGGACATGGTGGAACCACAACATGGCTAAACCGAGGACACGAAAGCTTACCTTGCAAGCTAACACCCAAAGCCAAGAGTCCACAGCTCAAGTCCAACACACAGCAGATCACAATCTGATATGGACCAACAATACATCAACAATCATACTCTACAAGTATACAACATAAAGACAACGCCTTTTCATTATGTTTTACGTCTTAAGGCTTCTCACCAAGCCATAAGCTCTTAATTCCATGATTCTGACTTGCATTAATTAATTACAGAAGTTCAACTTTCTCAAACTAGGGTCCACAAACCCATAGATCAGTTCTGGATGAACAATACGCTACTGTTCCTCGCAAACCCAGAATATCTGGATATTTCTCGGGGGCATATCCGGATATCCAATATCCGGATATCCAAATCCCAATATCCGGATATCCAATATCCGGATTTCCAAATCCCCATATCCGGATATCCAATATCCGGATATTTTACGAGCAGATATCCGGATATTTCGCGACAGAATGCAATTTCTGCATTTCGCGAAGATATCCTTCCAAGGTTCCATTTTTAACACTTAAACACGTTAAAGCATGCATTTTTATACCCTCTTAGGTTTACATACCAATTGGTTACTTGCTTAACCCATTAACATGCAAAGACATCACCTTTAGCCCATAAAAAACCATGATCATGGTTGTACAACTCACCAAAGGATCAAAACAGAGAAGTAAAGGCTCTTGGAGCTCTCCAATCTACCTCCAAGGTTCAGGCCACCAAGGAAATACGAAAATGCCTTCACAAAAGTTGGTTCTTGCACCAAAAGATGGCTTCTTGGCACCATCAATGCCAAGCCAAAGGTCCACACCCTCTCAACAACCCAAAGTCAGAACCAAAACACACTCTAGAAACACCCTCCTCTCAGCAAAAGCTGTAACCCAACCTCACAATGCACCCACCCAAGTGTTTGCAAGGTCAAAGAGAAAGAAAATCAAGAGAAAAAGGTGGTTTGGTCACAAGAGATGAAGAACATGCAATGGAATAGTGAACACACCCCTAACCAGCCACCAACTCACGCACAAAACATCAGAATCCTCCTAGGGTTGGTTGCAACTTTCATTTATATAGACACTTAAGCTAAAAACACACAGTATTAACTTTAATTTCTACGCTTAGCATTTTAATTCCAAACTTTGGATTCTTAACCTACTCAATTTTAAAAGAATTATCATATTTTCCTTATAATTTTCGGAGCACCTTTCCGGTACCCGTTTTTCTAGCCAATACCAGTTTCTGGCACAAGTTCTCATTATTTTAACTTGAAACTCATTTTACAAGTCCTACATATTATTCTAGAAATTATCATGCACTTATTATAATTTTCCAGGATACTTTTTTGGCACGCATTTATACCGACTAGCAGAACCGGTATCTGCATTTTTCTTCCGAAAAGCGACTTTCAACATTCTTAATCACTTACTATAATTATTAGAGCCTCATAATAATTATTAGGGTCAATTATGGAATTATTTCCTAATTTCACATAATTAATTAATTAATTTCCATAATTAACGGTGCGAGTTCTTACATTCACCCCACCTTTTTAGGATTTTGTCCTCAAAATTAGAATATACAGGTCTCGAAAATCGGGATACTGCTGGAGAAGCTCGTCCTCTTGCTCCCAGGTACACTCCTCAGGAGTCCTTCATGACCATTTCACTTTGACCATCGGAATGATCTTGCTCCTCAGCTGCTTCTCGCCACGATCGAGAATCTTGAGAGGTCCGACGGGAGTCTTCAGGTTCTCCCGAACCTCCACATCATCCGGTTGTGTAAGAACCCGCACCGCTAATTTAGGAATTTAATTAATTAATTATGCAAAATTAGGAAATGATTCCATAATTGACACTAATAATTATTATGTGGCTTTAATAATTACAATTAGTGGATAATAATGCAGAAAGTCGCTTTTCGGAGGAAAAATGCAGATACCGGTTCTGCTAGTCGGTATAAATGTGTACCAGCAAAGTATCCCGAAAAATTATGAAAAGTGATTATATATTACGGGAATAATATATAGGACTGGTAAAACGAGTTTCAAGTCAAAATGATGAGAACTGGTGCCGGAAACTGGTACTGGCTATGAAAAGCGCGTACCAGAAAGGTGCTCAGAAAAATATAATAAAAATATGACAATTCTTGTAAAATTGAGTAGGTTAAGAATCCAAAGTTTGGGATTAAAATGCAAAGCGTAGAAATTAAAGCTAATACTGTGTGTTAGTGACTTAACCGCCTATATATGCTTAATGGCACTAAATCCTAGGCCATATTGGAGGCTGCCTACGTGAGTTTTTTGATTTCTCTTCAGCCTTGTGCCTCCCATTGCCACCTTCATCTCCCTTCCTCTTGTGAGCCAAAGGTGTCACCTTTCTCCTTATTTTTGCCACTTAAACACTTGGGTATGTGTGGGGTAACCTTGGTGGTGAGTTGTGAAGCATTTATGAGGATATGCTTGTTGTTGGTTGAGAGTGTTAGGAGCTGTATAGTCTGATTTTGTGTGAGTGGGGCTTGCTCTTGGCTTCTTGAGCTTCAAGAAGCCACCTTTTGGCACAAAGGGACTAGCTTGAAGTGTATTTTCGTAGCCTTGTGAAGTCAGAACCTTGGAGTTGCATTGGAGGCTTCCTTTCTGCTTCATTTTCAAAGTTTTGAGCTTTTGAGGTGAGCCATGATCACCTAAGTGTCATTTTGAGGCCTAAAGCTTGTTTAATCTTTTAAAAAGAGGAATTTTAACCATTTGAGTAAAAGAATGTGTTTCTGGGTTCATAACATGTTGGTGGTTATCTTTTTAGGGAGTCATTGGACTCCCAATCGCGTTTCGACCCTTAAATTTGGGATTATGCAGAAGTTGGCTCGAATTTCTGCATTCTGTTGAAGAAGTATTCCAATACTTTTCGTGCAGTATTTGAATACTTGTTCATCAGGTAGTCGAATACTCTTGCTGGAGTATTGGGATACTTTTCTGGGAAGAAAAGTATTCGGATACCTTTGAAGATGTATTCGAATACTGGAAAGTATTCGTATACAGTAAGGTTTTGTATTCGAATACTGTGGTATTCGGATACTGGGGGAAAAAGTATTCGAATACTTGTAAGTATTCGAATACTTTAATGAAAGTAATCGAATACTTTCTGGAGAGCTGGAGTATTCGAATACTACTCGTGGAGTATTCGAATAATTCCTGCAAAAACAACATGTAATGAGTTAAAATGAGTAAGAAAGACTTAATAACTTAGTGTAATCTGAGCTATGATTATTGATGATTAATTATGGCATGGGCAGATTGTGATTGTGCTGTTTGTGGGCCTTGAGCTTGTGTGGACTCTTGGCATTGGATAGTAGCTTACAAGGTAAGCTTTCGTGTCCTCGGTTTAGCCATGTTGTGGTTCCACCATGTCCCATGAGGGTGTATGGTTATATGCATGCTGTGTTACATGCTTTGAATATTTGAAATGCTGTTGAGCTTTATGTGTAATGGCTTTTAATATGCATGTGTTGTTCCATCTTGACGGTAAGCCTGAGTATGTGGCGTCATACAAGACGGTGATCCGAGGTGGATGCAAGTGGCGTCTTGCACTAGTGTGGGTATTTGGCGTATATAAATCCTGCATTTCTCTGGCCAGTAGAATAGAATTGACACACATGATATGATTATCTGTTGCATTGCACTATTTTAGAACTGATGATGATAAACTGCTTTTGAACTTATATTGCACATGTAAGTGAGCTTGGGGTGGAAGATCCTTGAGGACCCCTTGCCTTACCGAGATTTCTTGTTTAGAGATCTCACCCCACGTTTGGGGAATGCTTATTTCAGGTTCAGGTAGTATGGGGACTGATGCCTCTGGCGGCAGGAGGCCAGAGCTTAGCTGATTATGATATTTATGCTGTATTACTAACATGACTGGATTTGGATGTTGTTTATGTTTTTCGTTATTTATGATTATGTTGTTGTTGAGACTGATGTTGGGCTTGTTGCCTTATTTGAGTGAGCATAGGGATTGTCCATGACATTTTCTGTTAGTACTTTTAGATTGGAGTTGTATAACCTGCTAGTTGGTCCGGCCTACTTGTGGTAGTCCCGTGATTTCTAGATACACACTTATATTATCTATGTTATGAGGTATTTCAGTTAGCTATTTTGTTGCAATTACATACAGGCGATGTTTTATTAATTGATTAATAAGCAGGTTGGTAATGATAATGACATCATAATTGGAAAGAAAAAGATATTCTGCATTTTTAATTAAGCGCAGCTTAATACGATAGTATGATATCATTACCAGATATATACGGGGTGTTACATTTATGGTATCAGAGCAATGGTTCGAGGGAAAAGCCTGTATGTATTGCAATAGTTGAGATGTTTGGTTGTGTCTGTCCTGTGTGTTTACTCCGTCGAATTTTATTATGATAATGCATATGTAATCGCATTGCGTGGGCCTGATCAACTCATAATTTGTGTATCTTGTGCAGAGTCATGGTAAGGTCCGGGAGAACACGAGAGACTTCCGAGGATCAACCCGATCATATCCTGACTGCATTGGCTGAGATGCAGGCGACTAGGTTAGCCGATCAGGAGGCCACTAGATTGGCCAACGCGGCAATGATGGATGTTGTTCGCGAGGCAAACTGGATAGCCGCAGAAGAGGTTCGTGAAGCGAACCGGAGGACCACTGAGGATGTCCTCGAGGCGAACAGGATGGCGAACATGACGATGATGAGAGTCATGTTGGAGAAGATGAGGGCTGGTCCTGCTGTAGGCCAGACACCACCGCCACCACCGCCGCCGCCTCCACCTAATGTTCAGGATGAGAGCCTGAGTCATATTGGCAGTGTTGCTTATGTCGCTGAGACAAGGGAGACTCTAGTAGAGCCTTCTGAGGATCGTGATGTGATAGATCGCCGACTGAATGCTTTCAGGAAGCATAAGCCACCTGTGTTTGAGGGGTCTTTGGATCCTATTGCTGCTGCAACATGGCTGAAGTCGCTGGACAAGATATTTCGGGTCATGCAGTGTACAGACCCACATAAGCTGATGTTCTCGACTTACATGTTGGAGGGCGATGCCCATGAGTGGTGGACGAACACCTCTCGTGCTTCTGAGATGCAGGGTCGTCTTTTGACGTGGCCATTCTTTGAGGAATACTTCTTGGGCAGATACTTTCCCTACGATGCGCAGGAGAGGAAGCAGGGGGAGTTTGATATAGTGGTTCAGGGCTCGATGTCTGTTGACGAGTACCTGGCCAAGTTTAATAAGCTAGTGAAGTTTGCGCACTTTCGGATGGTTCCTCCAACTCCGTTGTTTCTGGCCGCTAAGTTCCGCAGAGGACTTAGTGAGGTGATTGCTGAGCATATTGCTGGAGCTGCTTCGAGGGACTTTGGTACACTGGTTCAGCAGTGTAAAGACATTGAAGATGTCTGCATAGCGAGCAAGGCCAAAAGGGCCAAGGTCGACGAGACCAAGGGGACTATTGGTTCCACTCTTGTTCTTGCGTCTTGGAAGGATAAGAGGTTTGCCGGGAAGGGCAAGGGTAAACAGTTGGCTGGGCAGGCGCTTGGTCAGTTCAAGAGGGCTGCTTCACAGCAGGGGAGTTCTGCTAGGCCTCCTTCCACTCCGAGATGTTCGGGATGTGGAAAAGAGCATGTAGGACGTTGTGCTTCGGGGCAGTTGGTTTGCTTCCAGTGTGGCAAGGAGGGCCACTTCTCTAGAGAATGTCCATCGTCGACGGCGAGAGCTGCAGCTGTTCAGGCAGTTCCTTTGCAGATGGTTCTGATGGCTTATACTTCGACACCTGCAGTGCCATCTTCTGTTGGGCGTGTGTACACCTTGGATAGGCAGCAGTCGGACCACGCTCCGAACCTTGTTAGAGGTACTGTGTCTATTGGTGGTATTGCTATTGATGCGTTGTTTGATTATGGGGCTACGCATTCGTTTGTTGCTACCCTGATTGCTTTGGGGCTTGAGTTGCCCATGTCCGTGCTTTCTCCACCGTTGCGGGTGACTACCGCCACCGAAGAAATATATGATTCTACCACTGTACATCGCGATGTAGCGTTTCAGTGGGATGGCCGTGTGTTCTCGGTAGATCTGATAGGATTGTCGATGGCCAACCTTGAGATTATTCTAGGCATGGATTGGTTGTCTAGAAACTGTGCAATGATTATTGCTGTGCAAAGCGCGTGGTGGTGTCTCCGTGTGATTCCACAGCTAGTTCCTCGCCATACATTTCATTGCTGCAGGCCAGGAGAGCTTTGCGAGCAGGGGCATTGGGATATGTCTGGTTGGGTGGTTTGGTGAGTGGGACACAGGAGGATATCACTGGCATTCCTGTGGTGGGGGAGTTCCTGGAGGTGTTTCCTGAGGAGATCCCTGAGTTTGCACCACAGCGGGAGATAGAGTTCTCCATTGACTTGTTGCCTGGTGTGGGGCCGATTTCTTTAGCTCCATATCGGATGTCGCCACCGGAGTTGGCTGAGCTTAAGATGCATATTGAAGATCTTTGGCGAAAGATTTCATCCGGCCGAGTGTGTCTCCTTGGGGAGCACCGGTCATCTTTGTGAAGAAAAAGGACGGGACAATGAGATTGTGCACCGACTACCGGAAGTTGAACAAGGTGACGATCAAGAACAAGTATCCCCTTCCTCGGATTGATGATCTGTTGGATCAGCTCAGGGGTGCTTGCGTGTATTCCAAGATTGATCTCCGGTCTGGATACCATCAGATTCGGGTGAAGCCGGAGGATGTCCCGAAGATCGCGTTTCGTTCGAGATACGGTCACTTTGAGTATTTGGTGATCCCGTTTGAACTAACCAATGCGCCGGCAGTGTTCATGGATTACATGAACAGGATTTTCCAGCCGTATCTGGATCAGTTTGTGATTGTCTTCATTGATGATATTCTGATCTACTCCAAGACTGAGGAGGAGCATGTGGAGCATCTGAGGATAGTTCTGCAAGTGCTGAAGGAGAAATAGCTTTATGCAAAACCTTCTAAGTGTGAGTTTTGGCTCAAATCAGTAAAGTTTATGGGGCATGTGATTTCAGCTGATGGAGTTGCAGTGGATCCCAACAAGATCGAGGCCGTGCTGGATTGGGAGAGGCCCAGGACAGCTACGGAGGTGAGGAGTTTCTTAGGTTTGGCAGGTTACTCTCGGAGGTTCATCAAGGGTTTTTCCACGATGGTTCTCCCTCTGACTCACCTTACCCAAAAGGAGACTCCATTTGTGTGGACTCACGAGTGTGAGGATTGCTTTCAGGAATTAAAGGAGAGATTGACTACTTCACCTGTGTTGGTCCTTCCTGATCCTGAGGAAAGTTTGAGCTTTACTGTGATGCTTCTGGAAAGGGACTGTGTTGTGTGCTGATGCAGTCTGGTAGAGCTGTTGCTTTTGCTTCGAGGCAGTTGAAGCCTCATGAGGAGAACTACCCGACTCACGATTTGGAGTTGGCTGCGATCATTTTTGCTTTCAAGATTTGGAGGCATTACCTGTTTGGTTTGAGGTTTGTGGTGTTCAGTGACCACAAGAGTTTTAAGTATCTCTTCGACCAGAAAGAGCTGAACATGAGGCAGAGAAGATGGATGGAGTTCATGATGGAGTTCATAAAGGATTACGACTTTGAGTTGAAGTACCATCCTGGCAAGGCCAATGTGGTAGCTGATGCTTTGAGCCGGAAACCCGGGAGCTCATCCAGTTTGTTACTTGGTAACTTTGATGTTGTTGAGAAGTTTCGAAACCTGGCAGTGACCGCTCCGCGTGAGGGAGTACTTCTCGAACTGGAAGCAGCAGATGTTGTTAATGAGCTACTTGAAAAGATCAAAGCGGCGCAAGTTCAGAGAGACTGCCTAGAATACGTGAAGAACCAAGATGGTGTGTCGTGGAATGATGATGGACTTCTTTTGTTCCAGCAGAGGATCGTGATTCCTCGAGGTCCGTTGACCGAAGAGGTTATGGCTGAGGGCCATAAGGGCCAGTTTTCTGTTCATCCCGGTGCTATTAAGATGTATCAAGACTTGAAAAGCAATTTCTGGTGGCCAGGAATGAAGAAGGACATAGCGGTGTTTGTCTCCAAGTGTTTGATTTATCAGAAAGTGAAGATTAAGCACCAGAAGCCGTCTGGTAAACTTCAACCTCTTGAGATTCCAGAGTGGAAATGGGAGAGCATTTCCATGGACTTCGTTGTGGGTTTGCCGAAGACTCAGGTTGGCTGTGACTCGATATGGGTCATTGTGGACAGACTGACGAAGTCTGCCCATTTTCTTCCAGTGAAGGTGAGCTTCACTACAGAGCAGTTGGCCAAACTGTATGTTCGCGAGATTGTGAGGCTTCACGGGGTGCCCGTAGTATCATCAGTGATAGGGACCCGAAGTTCACATCTCGGTTCTGGGAGGCGCTGCAGGGAGCTTTTGGTACGCAGTTGAGATTGAGTACCTCCTATCACCCTCAGACAGATGGACAGACTGAGCGGACTATCCAGACCTTGGAGGACATGTTGCGGGCTTGCACGTTGAAGCAGGGCTCGGCATGGGATAGGTACCTTCCATTGGTAGAGTTTTCGTATAACAACAGTTTCCATGCTAGCCTGGGCATGGCACCCTTTGAGGCGTTGTACGGTAGGAGGTGTCGTACACCCACCTGCTGGTATGAGGTTGGAGATAAAGAGTTGTTTGGCTTGGACTTTGTCCAAGACACTACCCAGCAGATCCAGATGATCAGGGAAAAGCTGAAGCAGGTGCAGAATCGCCAGAAGAGTTACTACGATGTCAAGCATCGTCCACTGGAGTTCAGTGAGGATGAGCACGTGTTTGTGAGACTATCACCTGTCACGGGTGTTGGACGGGAACTCGGAGTAAGGAAGCTGAGCCCGCGGTTTATTGGGCCATACTAGATTCTTGGTAGAGTAGGACCTGTTGCCTACCGGCTTGCCTTGCCTCCGAACTTGGCCAACATTAACGACGTGTTTCACGTGTCTCAACTTCGCAAGTACGTAGCGGACCCTTCGCACGTGGTGCAACCGGATGATGTGGAGGTTCGGGAGAACTTAAAGACTCCCGTCGGACCACTCAAGATTCTCGATCGTGGCGAGAAGCAGCTGAGGAGCAAGATCATTCCGATGATCAAAGTGCAATGGTCAGGAAGAACTCCTGAGGAGTATACCTGGGAGCGAGAGGACGAGCTTCTCTGGCAGTATCCCGAGTTTCGAGACAGGTATATTCTGGTTTTGAGGACAAAATCCTAAAAAGGTGGGGTGAATGTAAGAACCTGCACCGCTAATTTAGGAATTTAATTAATTAATTATGCAAAATTAGGAAATGATTCCATAATTGACCCTAATAACTATTATGTGGCTTTAATAATTACAATTAATGGATAATAATGCTGAAAGTCGCTTTCAGAGGAAAAATGCAGATAACAGTTCTGCTAGTCGGTATAAATGTGTACTGGCAAAGTATCCCGGAAAATTATGAAAAGTGATTATATATTATGGGAATAATATATAGGACTTGTAAAACGAGTTTCAAGTCAAAATGATGAGAACTGGTGCCGGAAACTGGTACTGGCTATGAAAAGCGCGTACCGGAAAGGTGCTCAGAAAAATATAATAAAAATATGACAATTCTTGTAAAATTGAGTAGGTTAAGAATCCAAAGTGTGGGATTAAAATGCAAAGCGTAGAAATTAAAGCTAATATTGTGTGTTAGTGACTTAACCGCCTATATATGCTTAATGGCACTAAATCCTAGGCCATATTGGAGGCTGCCTACGTGAGTTTTCTGATTTCTCTTCAGCCTTGTGCCTCCCATTTCCACCTTCATCTCCCTTCCTCTTGTGAGCCAAAGGTGTCACATTTCTCCTTGTTTTTTCCACTTAAACACTTGGGTGTGTGTGGGGTAACCTTGGTGGTGAGTTCTGAAGCATTTATGAGGATATGCTTGCTGTTGGTTGAGAGTGTTAGGGGCTGTATAGTCTGAGTTTGTGTGAGTGGGGCTTGCTCTTGGCTTCTTGAGCTTCAAGAAGCCACCTTTTGGCACAAAGGGACTAGCTTGAAGTGTATTTTCGTAGCCTTGTGAAGTCAGAACCTTGGAGTTGCATTGGAGGCTTCCTTTCTGCTTCATTTTCAAAGTTTTGAGCTCTTGAGGTGAGCCATGATCACCTAAGTGTCATTTTGAGGCCTAAAGCTTGTTTAATCTTTAAAAAGAGGAACTTTAACCATTTGAGTAAAAGAATGTGTTTCTGGGTTCATAACATGTTGGTGGTTATCTGTTTAGGGAGTCATTGGACTCCCAATCGCATTTCGACCCTTAAATTTGGGATTATGCAGAAGTTGGCTCGAATTTCTGCATTCTGTTGAAGAAGTATTCGAATACTTTTCGGGCAGTATTTGAATACTTGTTCATCAGGTAGTCGAATACTCTTGCTGGAGTATTGGGATACTTTTCTGGGAAGAAAAGTATTTGGATACCTTTGAAGAAGTATTTGAATACTGGAAAGTATTCGAATACAGTAAGGTTTTGTATTCGAATACTGTGGTATTCGGATACTGGGGAAAAAAGTATTCGAATACTTGTAAGTATTCGAATACTTTAATGAAAGTAATCAAATACTTTCTGGAGAGCTAGAGCATTCGAATACTACTCGTGGAGTATTCGAATAATTCCTGCAGAAACAACATGTAATGAGTTAAAATGAGTAAGAAAGACTTAATCACTTAGTGTAATCTGAGCTATGATTATTGATGATTAATTATGGCATGGGCAGATTGTGATTGTGCTGTTTGTGGGCCTTGAGCTTGTGTGGACTCTTGGCATTGGATAGTAGCTAACAAGGTAAGCTTTCTTGTCCTCGGTTTAGCCATGGTGTGGTTCCACCATGTCCTATGGGGGTATGGTTATATGCATGCTGTGTTACATGCTTTGAATATTTGAAATGCTGTTGAGCTTTATGTGTAATGGCTTTTAATATGCATGTGTTGTTCCATCTTGACGGTAAGCCTGAGTATGTGGCGTCATACAAGACGGTGATCCGGGGTGGATGCAAGTGGCGTCTTGCACTAGTGTGGGTATTTGGCGTATATAAATCCTGCATTTCTCTGGCCAGTAGAATAGAATTGACACACATGATATGATTATCTGTTGCATTGCACTATTTTAGAACTGATGATGATAAACTGCTTTTGAACTTATATTGCACATGTAAGTGAGCTTGGGGTGGAAGATCCTTGAGGACCCCTTGCCTTAATGAGATTTCTTGTTTAGAGATCTCACCCCACGTTTGGGGAATGCTTATTTCAGGTTCAGGTAGTATGGGGACTGATGCCTCTGGCGGCAGGAGGCCAGAGCTTAGCTAATTATGATATTTATGTTGTATTGCTGACATGACTGGATTTGGATGATGTTTATGTTTTGCGCTATTTATGATTATGTTGTTGTTGAGACTGATGTTGGGCTTGTTACCTTATTTGAGTGAGCATGGGGATTGCCCATGACACTTTCTGTTAGTACTTTTAGATTGGAGTTGTATAACCTGCTAGTTGGTCCGGCCTACTTGTGGTAGTCTCGTGATTTCTAGAGACACACTTATATTATCTATGCTTTGAGGTATTTCAGTTAGCTATTTTATTGCAATTACATACAGGCGATGTTTTATTAATTGATTAATAAGCAAGTTGGTAATGATAATGACATCATAATTGAAAAGAAAAAGATATTCCGCATTTTTAATTAAGCGTAGATTAATACGATAGTATGATAACATTACCGGATATATACGGGGTGTTACAGGTTGCACCACGTGTGAAGGATCCTCTACATACTTGCGAAGTTGAGACATGTGAAATACGTTGTGGATGTTGGCTAGGTTCGGAGGCAAGGCAAGCCAGTAGGCAACAGGTCTTACTCTACCAAGAATCTGATAGGGCCCAATAAATCGTGGGCTCAGCTTCCTCACTCTGAGTGCCCGTCCAACACCGGTGACAGGTGAAAGTCTCACAAACACGTGCTCACCCTCACTGAACTCCAGTGGACGATGCTTGACATCGTAGTAACTCTTCTGGCTATTCTGTGCCTGCTTCAGCTTTTCCCTGATCATCTGGATCTGCAGGGTGGTATCTTGGACAAAGTCCATGCCAAACAACTCACGATCCCCAACCTCAGACCAGCAGGTAGGTGTACGACACCTCCTACCGTAGAGTGCCTCGTAGGGTGCCATGCCCAGGCTAGCATGGAAACTGTTGTTATACGAAAACTCCACCAATAGAAGGTATCTATCCCATGCCGAGCCCTGCTCCAACGTGCAAGCCCGCAACATGTCCTCCAAGGTCTGGATAGTCCGCTCAGTCTGTCCATCAGTCTGAGGGTGATAGGTTGTACTCAGTCTCAATTTAGTCCCAAAAGCTCTTTGCAGCGCCTCCCAGAACCGAGATGTGAACTTTGGGTCCCTATCACTGATGATACACTCGAGCACCCCGTGAAGCCTCACGATCTCGCGAACATACAGTTTGGCCAACTGCTCAGTAGTGAAGCTCACCTTCACTGGAAGAAAATGGGCAGACTTCGTCAGTCTGTCCACAATGACCCATATCGAGTCACAGCCAACCTGAGTCTTCGGCAAACCCACAACGAAGTCCATGGAAATTCTCTCCCATTTCAATTCCGGAATCTCAAGAGGTTGAAGTTTACCAGACGGCTTCTGATGTTCAATCTTCACCTTCTGGCAGATCAAACACTTGGACACATACACAGCTATGTCCTTCTTCATTCCTGGCCACCAGAAATTCCTTTTCAGGTCTTGGTACATCTTTGTAGCACGAGGGTGAACAGTAAACCGTCCCTTATGGGCCTCCGCCATAACCTCTTCGGTCAAAGGACCTCGAGGAATCACAACACGCTTCTGAAACAACAGAAGTCCATCCTCATTCCAAGACACACCGTCTTGATTCTTCACGTAGTCGAGACACTCTCTCTGCACTTGCGCCTCGTGGATCTTCTCTATAAGCTCATTCCTGACTCTCACAGTCTCCATCTCGAGAAGTGCACCCCCAAACAAGGTTGTCACCTTCAGATCTCGAAATCTCTTTATGAGGTCAAAGTCACCCATCGTCAAACTGGATAGACTCACGGATTTCCGACTCAAAGCATCAGCTACCACATTGGCCTTGCCAAGATGGTACTTCAACTCAAAGTCATAGTCCTTCAGAAACTCCATCCATCTCCTTTGCCTCATGTTCATCTCCTTCTGATCAAACAGATACTTCAAGCTCTTGTGGTCACTGAACACCGCAAACTGCATACCGAACAGGTAATGCCTCCAAATCTTGAAAGCAAACTCAATCGCGACCAACTCCAAATCATGAGTCGGGTAGTTCTCCTCATGAGGCTTCAACTGCCTCGAAGCAAAAGCAACAGCTCTACCAGAATGCATTAACACACAGCCCAGCCTCTTTCCAGAAGCATCACAGTAAAGCTCAAACTGCTCCTCAGGATCAGCAAGGACCAACACAGGTGAAGTAGTCAATCTCTCGTTCAACTTCTGAAAGCACGCCTCACACTCGTGAGTCCACACAAATGGAGTCTACTTTCGGGTAAGGCGAGTCAAAGGGAGAACCATCGTGGAGAAACCGTCGATGAACCTCCGATAATAACCTGCCAAACCTAAGAAGCTCCTCACCTCCGTAACTGTCTTGGGCCTCTCCCAATCCAGCACGACCTCAATCTTGTCTGCAACTCCATCCGCTGAAATCACATGCCCAAGGAACTTGACTGATTTGAGCCAAAACTCACACTTAGAAGGCTTAGCATAAAGCTTTTTCTCCTTTAGCACTTGCAGAACAATCCTCAGATGCTCTGCATGCGCCTCCTCAGTCTTGGAGTAAATCAGAATGTCATCAATAAAGACGATCACAAACTGATCCAGATACGGCTGGAAAATCCTGTTCATGTAATCCATGAACACTGTCGGCGCATTGGTGAGTCCAAACGGGATCACCAAATACTCAAAGTGACCGTATCTCGAAAGAAACGCGGTCTTAGGGACATCCTCCGGCTTCACCCGAATCTGATGGTATCCGGACTGGAGATCAATCTTTGAATACACGCAAGCACCCCTAAGCTGATCCAACAGATCATCAATTCGAGGAAGGGGATACTTGTTCTTGATCGTCACCTTATTCAACTGCCTGTAGTCGATGCACAATCGCATTGTCCCGTCCTTCTTCTTCACAAAGATGACCGGTGCTCCCCAAGGAGACACACTCGGCCGGATGAAATCTTTCGCTGAAAGATCTTCAATATGCTTCTTCAGCTCAGCCAACTCTGGTGGCGACATCCGATATGGAGCTAAAGAAATAGGCCCCACACCAGGCAACAAATCAATGGAGAACTCTATCTCTCGCTGTGGCGGAAACTGAGGAATCTCCTAAGGAAACACCTAGAGGAACTCCCCCACCACAGGAATGCCAGTGATATCCTCATGTGTCCCACTCACTAAACCTCCCAACAAGACATAACTAAATGCCCTTGCTCTCAAGGCCTTCCTAGCCTGCAACAATGAAATATATGGTGAGGAACTAGCTGTGGAATCACACGGACACATCACCACGCGCTTTGCACAACAATCAATCAGTGCACAGTTTCTAGACAACCAATTCATGCCCAGAATAATCTCCAAGTTGGCCATCGGCAATCCTATCAGATCTACCGAGAACTCACGGTCGTCCCACTGAAACGCTACATCGCGATGTACAGTGGTAGAATCACAAATTTCTCTGATGGCAGTAGTCACCCGCAACAGTGGAGAAAGCACAGACATGGGCAACTCAAACCCCAAAGCAATCGGGGTAGCAACAAATGAATGCGTAGCCCCGGAATCAAACAAAGCATCAACAGCAATACCACTGATAGACACAGTACCTCGCGGTCCGACTGCTACCTATCCAAGGTGTACACACGCCCAACAGACGGTGGCACCGCAGGTGCCGAAGTAGAAGCCATCGGAACCATCTGCAAAGGAACTGCCTGAACAACTACAGCTCTCACCGTCGATGATGGACAGTCTCTGGAGAAGTGTCTCTCCTTGCCACACTGGAAATAGATCAGCTGACCTAAAGCACAACGACCAGCATGCTCCTTTCCGCACCCCGCACATCTCGGAGTGGAAGGAGGCCTAGCAAAGCTCCCCTGCTGTGAAGCAGTCCTCTTGAACTGACCAGGCACCTGCCTAGTCGCCATCTGTTTACCTTTGCCCTTCCCAGCAAACTTCCTGTCCTTCCAAGAAGTAAGAGCAGGAGTGGAACTAACAGTCCCCTTGGTCTCGTCGACCTTGGCCCTCTTGGCCTTGCTCGCTATGCAGACATCCTCAATGTCCTTACACTGCTGAACCAGTGTACCAAAATCCCTCGAAGCAGCTACAACAATATGCTCAGCAATCACCTCACTAAGTCCTCTGCGGAACTTAGCAGCCAGAAACATCGGAGTAGGAGGAACCATCCGGAAGTGCGCAAACTTCACAAGCTCATTAAACTTGGCCAGGTACTCGTTAACAGACATCGAGCCTTGAACCAATCTATCAAATTCCCCTTGCTTCCTCTCTTGCGCATCGTAGGGAAAGTACTTGCCCAAAAAGCATTCCTCGAAGAATGGCCACTTCATGACATGACCCTGCATCTCATAAGCACGAGAGGTGTTCGTCCACCACTCATGGGCATCGCCCTCCAGCATGCAAGTCGAGAACATCAGCTTATGCGGGTCTGTACACTGCATGACCCGAAATATCTTGTCCAGCGCCTGAAGCCATCTCGCTGGAGCAATAGGATCCAAAGACCCTTCAAACACAGGTGGCTTATGCTTCCTGAAAGCATTCAGCCGGCGATCTATCACATCACGATCCTCAGCAGGCTCTACAAGAGTCTCCCTCGTCTCCGCGACATAAGCAGTACTGCCATTGTGACTCAGGCTCTCATCTTGAACACTAGATGGAGGCGGCGGCGGTGGTGGCGGTGGTAACTGGTCTACAGTAGGACCAGCCCTCATCTCCTCCAACATGACTCTCATCATCGTCATGTTCGCCATCCTGTTCGCCTCGAGGACATCCTTAGTGGTCCTCCGGTTCGCTTCACGAACCTTCTCTGCGGCTATCCAGTTCGCCTCGCGAATAACGTCCATCATTGCCGCGTTGGCCAATCTAGTGGCCTCCTGATCGGCTAACCTAGCCACCTGCATCTCAGCCAATGCAGTCAGGATAGGATCGGGTTGATCCTCAGAAGTCTCTCGTGTTCTCCCAGACCTTACCATGACTCTGCACAAGTTACACAAATTATGAGTTGATCAGGCCCACGCAATGTGATTACATATGCATTATCATAATAAAATTCGTCGAAGAAAACACACAAGACAGACGCAACCAAACATCCTAGCTATTGCAATACATACAGGATTTTCCCTCGAACCATTGCTCTGATACCACTTGTAATGCCCGACCGCTTCAAGAATCAATGACTATCCCCACATACTAACACGAGACTTTTCAGTGTGATTTTTCCTCACTCGTACACTTCCCAAGAAAACTTCCCAGGAGGTCACCCATCCCAGAATTACTCCATGTCAAGCACGCTTAACTGTGCAGCTCTTCCGATACGGGCTACCGAAAAGCAGATGCATCTTGTTAGCATAGGTAGTACCAATTAATTCTTATAAGTTATCCCAAATTGTGCAGCCTTATACCTGCACAGCCTTTGGAATCCCCTTCTCTTTCGGGTGTTAATTCGATTCATTCATGCATGTAACCCCTCGCTGGAAGCCTGTCAGGAGTCGCTCCTTGTCCGTGCCTCTTTGCACCGGCACCAATATATGCTTAACAAGTCATAATTAGACCAAAAACGTCAAACCATGTCATTAAAAATTTTTAAACAATATTTTTCCAATACATAACGAAATCGTGGCATACACACAAGAAAAAGAGAGACTTTTTTGGTTATTTTGCTCCATGGAAGCTTATATCTTCAAGGTTCCTCTTTTAGCTCAAGGCTCCACCTTTTTCCACCAAGAACCCTCCTTTAAGCAAGGACAAACCTTCATGAACATGCTCATGATTTAGGCTCAAGAACACAAGAATAAAGATGAGGTTTTTAATGAAAAAAATCAAGAGAACTTACCAAAAAATCAAAGGAACCAAGCAAGCAAGTGTGGTTCTTCAAGGAAGCTCAAGAACACAACTCCATGGCCTTGGATCTTCACAAAACCATATGGCTGTACAAGGAGCTATGGACCACAAAATTTTAGCTTCACACCATAAAAATTGTATGGTTGTGAAGAGGAGAGTGAGGGGAGCAAGTTTAGTGAAGGAGGTTTTGTGTTTTGGAGAGGTTTAGGTGGAGAAATCTTAGAGAGAAGTGAGAGCAAGTTTGAAAATCAAATTTTAGAGAGAGAAGGAGGAATGGGGTGCTGGAATTCTGGTCTGAAATATGAGGGGAAGTTGCCCTAATTAGGGGTGCCATGTCACTAAGTGACCATTCGTCCTTTAGTGAGCCCCGGTGTAATTTTTAACTGAACCGTCGTCAAATTTTTAGTTGTATTTATGATATATCTTCATATTAGGGGATACTTGTTGAGTGTTGATGCATGTATTTTTTATGATATATCTAACTACCCGTTGTACACCGGTATGTTTTCATTATGTATGATATTAAACGCAGTTACAATCATAACAGTTGAATTAAAATACGGTAAACTTTTTTCTTTTTTCAATAATAAACATTTTCATTTTAAAATTGGTTTCGTATTTAACACAACTCAAATTTGTAATTATAACTCATATACAATTACAGAATAATTAAATTTAGCTCATACATATCGTACATATCATACATTACCTATTAGTAATTGACATGTGGTTCCAATAAACCAACAATGTCAAATTCATCATTTTACAATTTTCAACACTAGCAGCCTTTACATTATCCTAAAATGGGAGTGATATACTTGACCATGTGTTCTTATCTTTTAGTATGTTAAACTAGACCTCACTAACTTTCCAACAGCGTATTACATGCCTTAATAGGATGTGTATAACTCTAGATACATTCGTCGTAAGCTAACTATCTAAAACTGGCCTATCAGAAAATAGGGTAGCGCATTAAAATTAGAACTGGGGAAGTTCCACCAACAGTTTATTCTTAAGTTTTTACACAAAAACTATACATCTAGAACTTTAATTTGACATATGATATGCCTCATTCCGGAAAGAAACGAAGGAGATACGCTTGATCAAATTGCTGCCCAGAAGCTGGCAGAAAGCTACACTTTTGAATAGTGGTCATTCATATGAATTGTAAGGACATCTTCTATCCTATAAAAATCCTATATTTTGGGACAAGGAAGTGAACATCACAAGCTTCATTTTGGTACCTCACACACTCTATTTGACTAAAAAGTGAGCAAGTTATGATTTTCTAAAGTTGGAAGTGATTCCTAGGTTCTACAGAATTTTTGATAGCATTGCTTTGTATTTTAAATCTAACGTCATTAATTCCAACCTTGTTACCTAATTGACATAAAATGGCCACCTATTGCTCAACAAACAAGGGTGCACTTACATCCAGCAACAATCCTCATTTTATGATCGTTTCTTATTACACAAGCCATTATCCGTTTGATTACTTAAATATTAAGTTACTCACTTCCAACCCTTAGCATTTTTACCATTTTCATTTCATGCCTATTACCAATTCCTTGATTTCTCCAAATATACATTACATAATCATATCAAAGCATCACAATATACAACAATAGGCCAAAGTCCTTCCATCATAAATATATCACAATTTTACATGTTCAAGTCTCAAATGAATATAATTGAAATTACATCACTTGACAAAATATCACTATTACATAACGATCATAGCTATACATTTCACTATACCAAAATCCAACATAAATATGACCAATTTCTCCAATGCAACTTGGACATAGGCAAAATATCGCATAGACAAAACCATCATCAAGGTATGCATCAAAAGAATACAACATCATCATGTTCATGTGCTAAGTCTAAATAAATCAATACATGCCAATCTCAAAATATAACATCGCATCCAAAATCAAATATCAACTTCTAGTGAGTTGTGATGCCTTAATGAATGTTAATGGACCGAGGGGGGATTGGTTTAACTACTTCCTACATAATTGAAGGTATCAAAGTGATTAATCATACCTTAGGCAAGGATATAACTTAAAGTATGTTAAAAGTGATAAGCTTAAATGAATGGAGCAATTGAATGAATCAAGAATGAAATAATTATGGTACACTGCAATACATAAGGAAAAGGAAAAAAAGTATATTTACATGTTTACATAGTGTATTTTGTGAGACTTATAATAGTAGCTTCCGCTTAATAATTAATTATGTTGTCCTTAATACCATATGTTACGTTAATACATCGGCGGTTGACGAGGCGTTATATCACCCATGATTACAATATCATGTCAATGTCTTCTTCCACATCAACCCTTTCTCCTACATTCTGGCCTTCTTGCTCCTTCATCTTGTGATAGTCTTTTACATGGTCTGGTTCATCTACTGCTTTCCCACTCCTCAGTGCTATATCTTTGATCTGCTCGCTTTCTTCTCTTCTTGGATTTTCAGTGTTGCTAGGTAGTGTACCCACGGGTCTGCTTCTCGTGGCATCAGCTAACTGCTCCACTTGATTCTCTAAGTTCTTGATTGATGTTGATTGTCTCTGAACAATAGCATCATTCCTTGCCATAAAGTCTTTCAGCATATTCTCCAATGAGCTAGAGTTGTAAGCTTGCTGTCTGGGCTATTGGAATTGTTGCTGCTGCCGGAATGGTGGTCTTTGCATCTACTGTGCTGGAACATAACTTGACCCTTGTTGTTGTCCTTGAGAATAAGGCAAGTAATTATTGCTCCTCCATCCTTGATTGTAGGAATTTGAATATTGATTGTTCCTGTTATAATTTCTTACAAAAAAGACAGATTGAGGATTTTGAGGGCAATCATTATAGATATAAGGGCCACTACAGAAAACATATGTTACATCATGAGGAATATTAGAAATTGCATATGCTTGTTATGGCTGTGCTTCAGCATCAGTGTTCAAATTCAAAGTTTTAATAGTATTAGTCAAAGAGGATATGTGTGCTACCAAGGAAGATATAACATTAAGCTCCAATACTCCTATAGCTTTCTGTTGTGCAATTGTCCTCTCGGATGGCCATTGATAATGTTGTTTGCCATCTTCTCTAGAATCTAGTAAGCTTCTGTAAATGCTTGTCCAATAGGGATCTTCCAGATGATACATCTACTATTCCACGGGTTTGTTTATTCAGCCCATTGTAGAAGGTTTCCATCTGAAGCCATTCGGGTATGCCATGGTTGGGGCATTTTCGAAGCAGTTCTTTGAATCTATCCCAGCTTTCATATAATGATTCTGTTTCTTTTTGCTGGAAAGATGTGATCCCATTTCTTAGTTGAGCTGCCTTGACTGGAGGAAAGAATTTGACTAAGAATTTCTCAGCCAAATCATTCCATCTTCTGATTGAATTAGGGGCTAAAGTGCTCAACCAAGTCATAGCCCTGATGGCTAATTAATAAGCGAATAGCTTTAGCTTTAATGCATCAGATGTAACTCCTTGTATCTTGAAGTTATCTGCCACGTCCATGAATTTCTTCAAGTGTAGATGTGAGTCTTCACTTGGCATTCCATTGAACTAGCCAATTGTTTGCAGCATGCTAAATAAAACTGGTTTCAGCTCAAAATTTACTGCTACAACATCAGGTTATATAATTCTCGAGTGGAGATTGTTGAGTGTGGGGACTCCATGTGCTCTAATAGGCATTTCTGCTTTATTGTGTTCATCCCCATTAATAGATCTTTCTTCTTACATGTCTGTAGTTTTGGATACTGCTACAACTTTGTTCTGTCTCCGCCTCCTTCTCCTTGCTAGAGAAGTTCTTTCAATCTCTGGATCAAATTCAACTTCTGGTTGATTAGGAGAGTTGTTCATAAACTAACTGGAATACCTGAAAAGGACAGAAAGAAGAATGGATTAAATATTACTTCACAAAAAGATAATAGCTTTAAAATAATTCCCGGTAACGACGCCAAAAACTTGTTGTGCAATTTCGCAATCAATTATATCAATCACACAAGTACGCAAGTGCACGTATCAACAAGTAATAAAGTGTATGTGTGAGCCTAAGTATCGATCCCACAAAGTTTAAATAAAGCTATAGCTCTGAGTGAAGTAAATAAAGTAACAATAGTGATTTTTTATTAACTAATGACTAATTTAAGATAAGAAATAAAATAAACTAAGACCAATGGTTAACTAAGAAAAGGCAGTAACAATATAAGTTTCCAAGTATTAAAATATAGATTAGAATCAATTTCCCCATTATTGCAGTTTCATGTTTAATCAGAATGCAGTCACAATGCTACAACAATCATCTATTCAGTAATTAGAACACTAATGCATGCAAGGGCTCTCACAAAAAATACATGTATACTAGTTCCTATATCTTTATAGCCAACATAGTTATGAATCATTAATTTCAAGCTCTATGTGATTTTGTGGTGTGAATGATCCCTCTACCCACAATTAACCAATTTTACTTAGTTAAATCACAATGTTTAATAACTTTCAGATTCACCTACATCTCTATTGCCCAAATCCTAAGTACCTTGAAACACTCTCTTTCTCTCTCTCTCTCTCTCTCTCTCTCTCTCTCTCTCTCTCTCTCTCTCTCTCTCTCTCTCTCTCGATAAATCAACTAGATTAGAAACAATGTAAACACTTTATTAAACAACTAAAAGGATAATCATGTAACAAAGTTTAGGCAAACTGATTACATCACAATAAGGGTACTCTATCACCCAATCCTAACAATTTAGCTTATACTTGAGTGTAAAGAAACAATAAAGAAAGAATAAGATTGCATAGATCTAAGATAAGAAAAACATGGACGTTGTTGTAGCTCTGTTCTCGTAGCAACCGTGGGCTCCACCACCATCCACCTCATCTCAGCTGCCGGAATAGTGAAAAAAGTCACCAAATTCAATGATCTCTCTATTGAACCTTAGCTCATTCCTTTGATTCACTGGATCTCTCTCAACGAACCCTCAAATTCTCTCTAAGTGTTTCCCCCACTTTCTCTCTCTATCAATTCTGAAATTTGTGTTCCAATCCGTGTCCAAAACTTCCCAGCTTGTTTGATGTGTGTAGGTTTCCTCTTTTTAAAGACTTTAATGAATTGGACTTTTATCAGCTCTTCAAATCCATTGCAAATCACGTCCAAATCTACTCTAGGATTGATTAAGAATACTGCTCTGCTTTTGATGCAAATGTGATCCAGAGACAAAGCATGACATTGCTGCATATCTTCTCCAAATCTTTCCAAATATACTTCAGATCTGATTTGGATTTGTGGACTTTGATTTGTTGAAGATTTGATTAGGATTTCTTGGAGATATATGAGTGATTATTCTGATCAGGTCACTTGCTTGTGCGCTGAGAAGCTTCCCTCCATTAAGATGGGCTTGGGTCCACAGCTTGCTGGTAATGATGTCAACCAGACACATTGCTTACCTCAGCTTCAATGCTACAGCTCTGCTTTCCGATGCTGCAGCTCTGACCTGCAATAAAATAGCAAAGGCAATAAATGGCTCTAACACTCAAATTATCTTCAAATATCCATACTTAACATGAAAATATAAAATATAGAAATCTTGCATTAATCATATAAAATATAGAAATCTTGCATTAATCATATAAAATCAAGAGAATTATGCACAATTATGGCACCAAAACATCACATATAAGCCTAAAAATAACTCTCCACTAGAGAGTTATCAGGGGCGTTTTAGAAATATATAAAACCATTAATATAGCCTCACTAATAGCTTAAGATTTTGGATTGAATTGATTCTTTGCAAGATATAAATTTAGTTTTCTTTGTTTGAGAACTGATTTTAAGAAGTGATTTTATTTAATCAGTGTTGATTTCTGCTTAGTTTTCTTTGTTGGAATGAAATTTGTTGATCTAGGTGAATTGAGTACTTGTTGTTGTCAGATATTATAACACATTGAAATTTCTTCAAACTCAACTCATCTAAATTCAAATACGTACGAGACATTGCATCCATAGAGTAAATAAGGCTCACACCTACATACCGTAATAAGGCTGGTCGTTTACTTATGTCGACCTTTCCTTTATTGAAATTGTTTTGGGGGTTTAAAGGTAAACACAGAGTTCAATTTGTGAAAGATTTGCTTGATGATAACTCATGGTGATGAAATTTTGACATTACAAATAAGTATGTAGTAGACTACAGTTGATAGTATTAGAAAGAATTTGATAATACTTGATAAGTCGGAACTAATGTTACTTTTTTTTATAGTGAACTAACGTTATTTTTAATTTGGCTATGTTTTAGTGTACTTGCTTTCAAATTTTGATGATACTATTTATGAAATTGTTTTCAACAGACCTTATATTTGATATTATGCCTATCGATTTTTTAATTTAATATATATAGTAGTCATGAACGTTTTAAAAAAAAAGTAGTGGAAATTTTTATTTCTACAAAAATTAATATATTTTTTTGTATATACTGATCGATAGATTTTAAAAAAACATTAATATCATATGACATATTTAGAAGAATTATATAAATTCTTTAATAAATGGTATTTTTATAAAAAATATTTATTTGTATCCTATATAGTATTATACAGTGCATTACTAAACACTAGACAATATTATCTTATACAATACTATGTCAAACTCTGGATAGTATTACAATTTAATCAGGCCTTATACTATCAGACATTATCCTATCATGTAGGGATGTGCAAAATAACTAAAATCTGAACTGAACTATTAAAATAACCGATTTTTAAAGAACCAGTTCATGAACCGAACTTGTTTTAAAAAATCAGTTCAAGAACCTGAACCATATTAAGAACTGACCCATTTAATCATATCAGTTCTTTTACATCTCAATGAAGTTCCCAAATCACGAAGCCATCCTCGCTGCAATTTTCGATTCGCACTCACCTTTGTACGAATTGGAACTGCAAGCCACCGACGAGGTATGCTTGAACTCCTCATTCAGTATCTATACCGCAAGGTAGCTGGCCACCATTTCTCACTGCAAATCATTGCTGAAATCGACTTGTACAAGTTCGACCCATGGGTTCTTCCAAGTAATTAACTATTAATACTCATCTCTCATTTTCATTTTTAAAAGATAAATCAAGTCTTTCTTTACTCTTTGTTCTAAATTAAAAATGATTAATTTTGCAAGCAAAGCAATCTTCCCCGAATAGAATGGTACTTTTTCAGCCTTAGAGATAGAAAGTACCCAAAGGGTCCCAACCCAACATAGTAGCTGTGTCCGGGTACTAGAAAGCCATTAGAACCGATAAGATCATCACCACTGAAGGGAGAAAAGTTAGTATAAAAAAGCCCTTGTTTTCTACGTTAGCAAAGCTCCAAAAGGTACCAAAACTAACTGGATTATGCACGAGTATCGCCTCCTCGACTCTTCCCGAAAGAATGGTAGTGCCAAAGTATGTGTGTGTATCACCATAATTTACCGTTGTTCTAAAATCCATTAAATATCCATGGCTGAAATCAGTTCGGAAATGGTTCGCAATCAGTTCGAAAATGGTTCTAGATAAAAATAATTTAGCTCAAAGAACCAAACCCATTTAAACCAGTTCGGTTCGGCAAAAAAAAGGGTTCGAGTCGACCATCCCTATCCCTAAATAAAGTTTAACCATTTTTCATTTGATTCATCCATTCAACTCACCAACATGGAAAATGTGGTAGTAAATAACCAGAAACAAAAATTATTTTGCATTCGAGGAAGACAACAAGTACTGAATAAAAAAAAAAGGTGCTCTGGATTAAAGAAAACAGAATCAAGGAAGAGTATAATGTAGAAAAGGAAGGCATGGAGACCAGAGAGTTGACCAATTCATTTCCTAGCTCAATGGCAACATCTTGATTGCTACTCTTCTTACTACCGATACTCCCAAGGAGCATACAAATTAACTTTCCCAGCATATTTTTAAAAATCGTGATTTTTGTGTAAAAAAATTGTTTGTCTATCAAACGCCCTTAAAGGGTAAAGATGCCTTTTATACCACTTACATGAAATTACAAAAAGCGTAAATATCTTTTTTTTTTTCTCAGCAAATTTCACGATATCCGCTTTAGTCCCTAGCAAATAAAAAGGCCTATCGTGGTCTCTAAGAAATTCAAAATGAACTCATTTTAGTCTTTTTGAGGGACTAATATGGATCTTTTTTTAATTTGTGAGGGACCACGATTTCAACTAAATAGGTCCATTTTGAATTTATTAGAGACTACGATGAACCTTTTTATTTGCTATGGACTAAAACAGATATCATGAAATTTGCTGAGGATCAAAAATAATATTTAGTCTTTAAAAAATAACTCTTATGCGAATTGACATGTAAATCCACAAGTCAACTAATCCGTCTCCGAAAAAAAAAATGTCATCTTTTAAAACTCGTTCACAATCTGTTCTAAAACCATGGGTTAACAAGACACATGTCCTGGCAGATTGTGTCACGAGTCTGACCTGTTTTGCCATAGTGAAAAGTCCAAAGTTATGCATCATAATAGAAGCAAATCATCATTTTATCCAGATAACGATATCGACAAAGGGTAACAATAAAAGCATTGGACTCCCATGTACCAAAAAAGAAGAAGCATTAGACTCCATTAAAATGCCAATTTTGGGTCATACTTAAATTTAGTAAGAACTTCAGGCCCGAACCTTTTTTCATTGAAAGCCCAAAGTCTGGGCAAGATTTTGTTAATCAGCCAACATATATTAAAATCTCAGCTTAATAATAATAATCTCTAGTCGGCATTTGAATAAAAGAAAATGCTTAATTAAGTACTTACACTGTATAATTGTAATTTGTACTCAATTTATTTTATTTCAAATATTTTTAATTTGTTTATGTAAGAACTTAATTAATGTCCCCTTAAAAGGGTATAAAATTCAAAATTTAATTTTACATGATGTTCACAAATAAACAAAATGTTCATAACCAAACTTGAAAAAACAAAAGTTAACCATAATGTAAAGCTCTGCCTTTACTCCTGAACATAAATCATCAGTGTTTGGGATTCGAACTGGGACAGAGAATAAAAACTGAAAAAAAAAACACCACTTCAAACCAAGTTGAAAACCTGAAGGCAACTTTGTGTGTGTCCATAATTAGGTGGGCTAACAAGCCCAATTAAGCCAAAGGAGACCAGAAGAAATGGGTTTTGAGGGATCCTAAACTCAAGTGGGGTCAACTTGGATATTGGGAACTTTGAAGAAATGGGTTTTAATTCTTGGCCCAATTGACACCATAGCACAATCCTGACCATACCAAACCTTGGGAAGTTGTCCTTAATTTTTTATGTTTCACAAGTTTTTAAAATCCAATTTTTATGGCATTTTCTGATTTTATACCTCCTACAAAGTTATTGTTTTTTAGAAGACATCAATATCTTCACGAAGAATCAACCACAATACAAATCATTAATTAATCTCACAATATACATAGTTAAAAATCACCAAATCAATTATATTTTTTCTACCCATATCCAAATTAACATGCAAGCACCATATCATGTTAGTAATAAATCCAACTGAGAGTCATTGATTATAAAATGTAATTTATATTCGTAGAAGATCACCTTGATATTAGGAAATTTAAATAAGCCCATAATTATTAGGCACATGTGACCCACTACTCTAGTTACTCTCACATGCTATTTTTTCATATTCATGTCTTGTTAGAATACATTTATATTATGAGAAAATATTATTTCATGTAGTATGAGAGAGTTATTTTATCTTATAAATACATCGATAAAAATGCTTTGCTATTTATTTTTATTATTTTTTAACATATGATGGGACTAATCATATATTGAATCTATAGCATAAGAATGAGTGTTTACTATAACATGAGATTCTTATATTATATAACCTAATATTGTTAATTAATTTCTTAGATTCGACTTAATTATGGTCACAAAAATACCTTGGTCCTCTCGAACATGTTCAACAAATGGCTTCAAACTTCAAAGAACGTAATGAGTAAGTAAGAAATCTAATGATTGCCAAGAACGTGATGACCTCGTATACTTGTAGAAGCCTGTGCAAAGTGGGCATGTGACTAGGGACAATAATTAAAGGCAAACAATTTCATGCAACTGTTGAGCCACGCGTCTTACAGCTGGTATGTTGAGATTATCAAAACCTGTTTCGTATTCTGATTCTCTATATTAACATAACTCATGTATGTTACAAAATCAAAAAAAAAAAAAAAAAAAAAATATGGATCACAGTTATATAAAGATAAATTAATGATTATAATTTTATAATTTTTTATTTTAATATATTTTTTATTTTTTTATTATCATTGATCTATTTTTGTATGGTTATAATTTTTTACATAATTATATGATATTTTTTTTAATAGAAGAAGATTCAGATCTGTATGTTATCTCTTATATGTTTTATATTTTCTTATAAAAAAAGAAGAGAATTATATTTACAAATTACACTATATATTTCTAGAAATATAGTAGATTACACTATATATTTCCGAAAATATATAATATAATTTGTAAAAATTTATAATCGAATTTTTTCCTCTAAAAAAAATAGCAAGAATGATGTTTATTAATTGGTAACATTGTTCTTTCGTTAGTGCGCTACTATTAGTAGGTGGATATAGGCTGTAAAGTGATGGATCTTTTTTTTTTGGATACAAAGTGATGGATCTGTATATTTCAATCATACGTTGTCTTCTTCAGTGCAAGAATATTATTGAAATTATTGGAAAATAGCCAGTTTTTAATTTTCTTTTATGTATTAATCACAATTTTATGGATGGAACTATATTTTTATAAAAAATAGTTAAATTTTCTTTTCTAAAACTTACATTTCATGCACTCTTTTTAAATATTAAGAATAAAAATAAAAATTGTATAACAAATTAATTAATAAACTAATAATTAAACCTATGAATACATTTATAAATTAAATGATCGACGTTCATTATATATAAAATATTAAATTATTACACTACTCCGAATTTCGGGTACAATTAAAATTTTATTTCTTACATTGAAAATCAGTTTAAAACTTTGATCTAAACGGTTAGAACCGATAATTGCAAAAAATTATTGACGCTTGATTTCTTTCTTAGAAAGGGAATAACCCACCAAACTACTTGTGTAGAAATACCACAACAGAATGGTATTATGGAATAAAAAAAGCACCAACTTATTCTAAATGTTGCCTGTGCCTTATTCTTCTAAGTGAAGTTACCTAAAGAACTTTGGTGCTATACAATTTCACATTCTGTAAACCTAATTATAAATAGAATGTCAACTCCCCTACATGGAAATAAGTCACAATATGAAGCGATCTTTGGAAAATCTCATCTCTTAATCCACCTAAATGTTTTCAGTTGGCTTACGCCTCAAAGATCTCCAGCATCCCACTTGCACGGGTAGTACAATATGTGATCCTTCACACATGACAGAAATTGAGGTGTAAATGAGTTGAATTACGCTACACTTTAACTTAAATATGTTAAGTTTATGTAAAATATTTTAAGGCCTGTTAACCTATTTTATCCTATCAAAATTTTAAGATCTATCTAGAATTAGACAAAATAAATAAAATATTATTTTGAATCTAAATAATAATTTCATTTAAGATAAACCAAGCCTTGTAAAAAGAAGATATATGGTTATTTTTTGAATACCTTTTAAAAGAGGTAGACATAATCTGTTTTACTAAATATGCTAAGTCTAGTATAACCTAATATAAAACAAGCAATAGGCCCTTGATTAGGGTTGGAAATTCGGGTTGATATAACACGACACGACACAACACAAATTTGATATAGTTCTGGTATGAATATAAGGTTTTTTGTAATTGATTCATAGGGTGTTAACAAGAGAATTCCTATCAATGAGAAGAATAAAGAAGACAACAATAGAATTGCATTACACACACAAATCCAAAATACTTTTTTTTGATTCATCAGTTTCAACAATTTTTTTCATCTCATGACATTCTTCATCAAACATCTTGCCCTCATACACCCCAACAAAATGATATAGCCGAGAGCAAGAACTGCCATCTTATTGAGACTACTCGTGCTTTGTTAATTGATGGCAATGTTCCCGACAAATTTTGGGGTGATGCTATTCTCACTGCATGTTATCTCATTAATTGCATGCCCTCATCTGTTCTTTATCACCAGGTACTTCACTCTGTTTTGTTCCCGCATCAAGTCTTATATCCTTTGACCCCACATGTGTTTGGTTCTACGTGTTTTGTTCATCATCTCGGCCCAGGCTTGGATAAACTAGGACCTAAGTCTCACAGATGTGTTTTTCTGGGTTATCTTCGGTCTCAAAAGGGTTACCGTTGTTACTCTCCGACTTTACGTCGATACTTTATCTCGGCAGAGGTTTCCTTCTTTGAATCAATTCCCTTTTTGGCTCCTTTACTACTCATGTGTACACTACTGATTCTATTCAGTCATATCTCCCTATCAACTCCTTTGAATACCTTCCGCCTTTATTAGTCCATGTTTTTGACTCTCCTTCTGTCACCGATTCTCCTAATAAGTTACAACATGGTTCTCTAGATGTTTCTGTAGGCTCACTTCCGACTGCATCTCCTCCCTCAACTTCGATCCCATCTTTGGCTAGTGACTTTCCTATTGCTCTTTGTAAAGGTACACGTGATACTCGCTCTCCGTCCATGTATACAATTAATATTAGTTACTATCGTCTTTCTCCTTCATATTATGCATGTTTTTCTTCTTTGTCTTTTGTATCTATTCCTAAGACTATAGGTGAAACACTTTCACATTCTGGATGGAGACAAGTTATGATTGATGAAATAAGTGTCCTTCATCACAATGGTACCTGGGATTTGGTCCCTCTTCCGTTTGGCAAATCTGTTATTGGCTGCCGTTGGATTTATGCTGTTAAGGCTGGTCATGATGATCAAGTGGATCGCCTTAAAGCCCGTTTGGTGGAAAAGGATTTTACTCGGGTGTTTGGGCTGGATTATGGTGACACATTTTCCTCCGTGGTGAAAATGTCTTCTATTTGCCTCTTTATTGCCATGGCTGCTATACGCTACTGGCCTCTTTATTAACTTGATGTTAAGAATTCTTTTCTTCATGGTGATCTTGTGGAGGAAGTTTATATGGAGCAACCTCTTGGATTTGTTGCTCAAGGGTAGTCAGGTCTTGTTTTCCGTCTCCACAAGTCTTTATATGGTCTCAAGCAATCTCCACAAGCTTGGTTTAGCAGATTTAGCAGTGTTGTTCAACAATTCGGTATGACTCAGAGTGAGGCTAATCATTCTCTTTTTTCTGTCATTCAACTTCTAGGTCTATTTACCTGGTGGTGTATGTGAATAATATTGTCATCATAGGTGGTAATAATCATGAGATATTACTCAGTTGAAGCAACATTTATGTATCAGTTTCAGAATAAGGATCTTGGAAAACTTCGATATTTCTTGGGAATTGAAGTGGCCTAATCTAAAGATGGTGTTGTGATATCTCAGGGAATATATGTGCTAGATATCCTTGAAAAGATTGTGTTGTTAAATTCTAAGTATACTGAGACACCTATGGATCCAAGTGTTAACATTGTACCAAATCAGGGGGAGCCATTTTCAGATCTCGAAAGGTATAGAAAATTGGTTGGAAAACTGAATTACCTCAAAGTCACTTGGCTTGACATTTCATTTGCAGTTAGTATTGTAAGTCAGTTTCTTAATTCTCCTTGTCAATAACACTAGAATGTTGTTATTCAGATTCTCAAATATATCAAGGCATCTTCAGGAAAAGGACTTGAATATAAAGATAAAGATCACGTTAAAGTTGTTGGATACTCTTATGCTAATTGGGCTGGTTGTCCAACTGATAGGAGATCTACTACTGGATATGTTATATTTGTTGGAAGCAACTTGGTTTTAGGAAAAGTAAGAAGCATAATGTAGTTGCCAGATCAAGTGCTGAAGCAGAATATTGCTCCATGACTACTATTATGTATGAGCTCATTTGGCTTAAGCAATATCTTAGAGAGCTCAAGTTTGGAGTCACTGGACCAGCAACTCTCATTTGTGACAACCAAGCAGCACTACATATTTCTTCCAACCTAGTATTTTATGAAAGAACCGAGCATTTTGAGATAGATTATCATTTTTTCGAGAAAAGGTCCTTACTGGTGAAGTTATAACTAGTTTTGTACCCTCTAATGATCAATTAGCATATATATTTACGAAGTCTTTGAGAGGTCCTCAAATAGAGTGTACATATAACAAGCTTGATGCTTATGATTTATACGCTCCAGCTTGAGGGGTAGTGCTGAAAATAATATTGTAAATTTATATTTTCCTTATTAGTATTTAAGTTAAGTCTGGGCTAAGCCCATTAGATTTTCTATATATTGTATACCCATGTACCTATTCAATATATGGATTATTTTACTATCCCTTTCGTCTCTTGTTACCCAATAAGGATAAAATTACAAGGATGCTAATATTTTCAAGATATGCCATTACTAAAATATTTTTAACCCCGATATAAATGCATGCAAAAAGCCAAATGCAGATATGAAGGATTCTTTTTTGCTAGTGCCATGCTTGAGTGTGACGTCCAACCCACATAAAAATAAAAATTATTAATTTTGTTTATCCATTTTTTTCCAAAAATCAACCAAAACATGTGTAAAGATTTATAACTTGTTTTGGCCTGCTGCAACCTAAACTACAACCACGTGCTTCGTTAAGTATAAAACACATAACACATATCAATGCAATCTTTAGTGAAAACTGAATCAACTTTAACTGCTAGATGAAAAGTTTGCGTATATGGTTCTTTGAGTTGCCTTGCTCTGCCCTCTTTGTGTTTGCGTCTAAAGACATGAAATTTTCTTGTCACAATGAATTTCAGTAAACAATTACTGAAAAAGATAAAAAAGAATTAAAAAAAAAAGAAATTAAAAGAATCTATCGTTATATAAGTTGTGCAGATAAATTAAGAGAGAGAGAGAGAGAGAGAGAGAGAGAGAGAGTCTACAACTTGGTTTTTGGATTGATTTTCTATAGGTTATCGATCCAATTCAGCTTTTTAAAAAGCACATATAGATTTTTCTAAATTCAACTCCATATAATTTAAAAAACCACAACATTGTCTATCATGAAACAGTTAATTTTAATACTTTTATTTAAGACATAAGCCTCAAGACAAAAAATAAAAAGACCAAACTCTAAAAATATATAATCATATAGGGAAATATTTCTCCTGTCATATGAAATTATCACCTGCAATCCTAAACTAACATTGTTTTAGAATTATAGAGTTTTTTGGGAATTTTATTTCATTCTTATAACATGAATTATGAATTTTTTTAAAAATGATCTGAGTTTTTATTTTCAGATTTCAATGGTTTTAGATTCAAGAAAAACTAAACCCAATCATATAATGATATGGATGAGCATATTCCGTACGTCAAGCATATTTTAATTGACGAATTTCATCTACCAGGCATGTATATTAGTTATCAACTTCTCGTCCGAATATTCAAATTTGAGAGTATAAAACTTGATGGAAAGTTTGCATAACCGTATTGCTAATAACAATCTTAACCCAAAAATTTAAGTTATTATGTGTAGGTATAATAGTATTTTTATTTTTTATATTTTATATTATATTTCTTTAATACACACCCTCACATAAGAGCTAATTGGATTTGAATATGAATAATATATATGTCTTTTTACCTATGCTAAGAAACTTCACAATATTTAATTAATTATGTTTTATGAAATACAGTGGTGAAGATAGAACTCGTAACCACTTGATTGCATAGGTTCTGATACCATATTAAGAATCATTTCAACTCAAAAATTTTAACAGAAGACACATTAATAATTTTTATATTTTATATTATATTTGTCGAGGAGGTATAGTATAGCTATTAGTTATTCTCTTTGGCATTAAAAAAACATCATAAAAATGTTGCACCTTTTTATTATTGTTGACTGAGAATATAGAGCAAAGAGAAAATGGGGTAGGCTAGGGGAGAGAAGATACATGTATCATTAATGTTGCACCTTTTTTTTTTTTCAAAAAAAAAAATTGTAGCCATGTGAATAATATCAGAGAACATGTCCTTTGATTAGTTTCTTTTTATTGCGCATGCAGGTTAGCTACTTCATGGTATCTTCAATCATTTAACACCAAAATAGATCACAGAAAGGCAGAAACAAGTTTGGGTTTGATGCTGTGTATAAAAAAGAAGAAGAAACGTGCATGTTTATATGAAGAAGGATAGAAGAATAGAAGATGATGACTACGACCTCCAATTTGAGAACGTGATGTGATGACTTAGCTATGGCCAGATATCAGGCTATCGGCTCGATGTTGACGTGCCATGTGCCCGCTGCGCAATTCAAGGACATGCAATGCGACTTAATTTCTAGCTAGCTAGCAATATATTTCGTATAACTGAAAATGTAGCCCATTTAATTATTATTTCTTTTTGGGTATAAATCTGAAAATATTCTCATTCAACCTCCTTCAGCCAACTTGTTCTTGAAGTATGGCCTAAAAGACTACCTCCTCATTGAAACACCAGTTACATTGGGTTATGCCACCGGAGGAAGGATGAGACTAATTCTCTCTCGAGGAGATAGGCACGTCCTCTGCCCCTCAAATATTTTTCAAGAGGTTGCATGATCCAGGTGATAAGTGTCAAATATACTATGCTTTTAATATTAAATGTAGTTCAAATAATAATTAAAAATATAGTATTAATTAAAAAATATATATTAAAAGATAGTAAATTGCCAACAAATAGATAAGATCCTAATCTTTGTTGTTGTTGTTTCAGGTTGTTTCATACTAGAAAAACAAATTACTAACCCGATAACGATGAGAGATTGGTTGCAATCTGAAGAATCTGAAGGATATGAAGCGAAAATAAAGAAATGATTAAAAAAAAATTATTTGGTCAAGCTCGCTCCACTGCTTGACATAACAAAGCTCGCTTCACTCCTCGCTTAAGCGAGTGAGTGAGCGAGAAGAAGAAAATACTCGCCAAGCAGCTCGCTTCAGCGAGCTCCTCAGCGAGCGGGTCCAGACTCAGAAGCTCATAATTTCTCTTTAAATATAACACGAAGAAAGCCGTGGAGAGGATTCTGGAACGGGAAGAAAGAAGGGAGTCAGAGACGAAACCAAAACCGTGGCGGAAGAGGAATACTGGCAGAGGGGAAGGAACCAGAATCATTCTGCATCTTTGATCGTCTTCATTAATCAAGTTTCATCATGAACTTTATTTATTTTCCATTATCTTTTTATAACTATGCATAGCTAAATTCCTTTTAGTAGTTAGGGTGAGATAGAACCAATGGGTTCTTGAACGCTGTTTGCTTTTATTATGATTTATATTCTTGATTTAAGTTATGCAATCAATCTGTAATTTATTCTTAGTCTTATTTATGATCTAGCCAGTCTTGAATGAGCATTAGAGTTGTGCATGACAATAGGGATGTTGGTGTATCGATTCCGGTTGGTTGATTGCTGGAATTTGTATGATCTAGGGAAGGACTTATGAATTCTATAACTGCAGGTTCTTGTGTTAATACTTATTTTATGAAAAAAGTACTAAGGGATTAGGCTTTGGATTAGAATAAAGGATTGGATTACCAAGGGATTGAGATTTAATCAATCATAGAAAGAGTTTTTAATAATTTGATCTTGAATGTAATCGTACGTATAGGCAAACTCGTTAAGAAACCATTGGGAAAGTTGAATCCTAACTACGCCTTTTTATTAAAACTTAAACTCAATTTCTAGATTTAATAATTCTGAATTTATTTTCTAAAATATTAAAAAGTACAAGTATAATTTTACAAATTCTGTTTTAATTTAATTAAAATATTCTCAAGAAATCCTTTCACGATCGATCCAACTTTAGTTAAATAGATAAATTATTGCTTGGTCACCAGTCCTCGTGGGATCGACAACTTTTTTTATCACTTTATTACTTGTACGACCGGTGCACTTGCCGAGTTCGCAACAAGTTTTTGACTCCGTTGCCGGGGACTGATTTAATCAACATTAATCATATCTATAAAATTATAGATTGGATCATTTTTTTATTTTTATTTTTATTTTAGTAGTTTTGTTTTTTAGTTTCTTTGTTTTATTTTTAATTTTATTTTTGTTTCTCTTATTTTTATTTTGCTTATTTTATTTTATTTCCTTTTATTTTTTGTTATTTTTGTTATTTTTATTTTTATTGTCATTTTATTTTATTGTTAGTTTAATATTTTAATTGTTATTTATTTTTTTTATTTTTTTTATTTTATTTTGTTTTCTTAGTTTAAATTGTTTACTTTAATTTTAAATTTAAATTTTCTGTTAGTTAGTGGTTTTCGTTAGTTGGTTTCACTAAGCCTTAGTTTTCTAGTTTATGCATCTGCGAGGCACTGTTAACCCCAGTGACCTACAGTACGAACCAGAGTAAGGACAACTAGAAAGAACTAATAGGAAGCGTTTGACCGCGAAGAAGACACAAGATGCTCCGAGCTCCAGTTCTCCTGAAGAACCAATCATGGCCGAGGAAAATCAAAATCCTCCCGAAGAACTGATGAGTCATTTCTTAAACCCTAATTTCTCGCATCCGACTGCGAGTATTAGAAGACCACAAATCCCAGCGAATAACTTCGAAATAAAAGTCTCATTTCTAAATTTAATCCAAAGTAATCTATTTGACGGAGACCCGATTGAAGACCCAAACCGCCATATCTCTAAATTCGTACAGTTGTGTAACCTTATTAAAATTAATGGGGTACCTGCTGAATCAATCCGACTGATACTCTTTCCTTCTTCTGTAAAAGGAAGAGCACTTAATTGGTTGGAATTGCAACCTGCTGATAACATCTCCACGTGGGAAGTATTAGTTGGAAAATTTCAAAAGAAGTTTTTCCCACTCTCCTGATTCTTCAAGCTGAAAGAACATATTGACAATTTCAAGCAGCTCGAAGGCGAATCCCTGTGCGTGGGATGTGGAAGATTTAAAGAACTAATCAGGAGATGTCCGTAGTACGTTCTATCGAATGGCGAAAAGGTCCGGATCTTTTACAAAGGAGTTACGTCAACATGTAGAGTACTCCTTAATGCTGCAGCTGGAGGAAGCATCGGAAAAATCACTCCAACTAGGGCTATCGAGCTAATTGAGAAGATGGCATCTGAAGATAACGAGGTCACACCAGTTCAACCTAAGAGAGGAGTTGTGCATTTAGAAGGGTATGACACCATGCTAGCCAAACAAGACAAGATGGATCAAAGGCTTCACTTATTAAACTCTTTACCTAAAATCAAATTTTTGCAATCAACTCTCAATTTCCTGTAGTCTGTGACACTTGTGGCGGACCTCATAGTGTCGATAAATGTGAGGCTATAGTTACTATAAATCCAGCTCAGGTGAATTCTCTTTGGTACGACCAACTTAGGGAGAACAATCCTTACAGCAACACTTATAATCCTGGCTGGAGAAACCATTCTACACTTTCATATAATCAAGGAGGACCACAACAAGCCAATCTGGGAATTCAACCATAGTAATCTAGTCAAAAGGCAGCTTAGGAAATCGCATTCGAAAAGATGAGTCAAGGTCAAACAATTTTTATGGAAGAAACCCGAGCATCTCTCAAAAATCAAGAAGCATCTATTAAAAATCTGGAAATTCAGATTGGTCAGCTTGCCAAACAGATGGCTGAGAGGCCTCTAGAAACCTTTCCTAGTAATACAACTATTAATCCCAAGGAACAATGTAATGCCATCATTACAAGGAAATGTGGGGAAAAACCAATAGCTGCACCGAGTAGTGAAAAAGATGCAGAGAAGGAAAATCCTGCTGAAGAGAAAGCTGATGACCCTATCGATAAAGATGTCACAATTTTTGGATGACCATTAAATGATACCCCACGTAAGAAAGTAATAAAGAAGCTTTCTTTAGAGGAAAGGATGAAAGCACTTGAAGACAATTCTTATGTTAAGGCTCCTTATCCTCAGAGGTTACAGCAGCAGGGGCAGAAGAAAAATTTCTCTAAATTCTTAGATATTTTTAAGAAGCTGCACATCAATATCCCCTTTGCGGAAGCTTTAGAGCAAATGCCATCATATGCTAAGTTTCTAAAAGAGATCCTAACCAAGAAGCGAAAGCTCGCAGTAGAAGGATCCACTATCTTGACAGAGCAGTGTATTGCAATCCCGTAGAAGAATTTACCTCCAAAATTAAAGGATTCGGGGAGTTTTGGTATCCCTTGCACGATTGGCTCGATGACAATAGAGAGAGTTTTATGTGATTTAGGTGCCAGCAACAACGTAATGCGATTATCTATGATGAAGAAGTTGGGAATCACAGAAGTGAAGCTGATCAATATGATTATGCAACTAGCTGACCGCTCCACCAAGCAAGCATATGGAGTAATAGAGGACATACTTGTTATGGTGGACAAGTTCATCTTCCCGATGGACTTTGTTATCTTGGATATAGAGGAGGACGCTATTGTTCCCATGATCTTTGGGAGACCTTTCTTAGCAACCTCTGGAGCGTTAATTGATGTGAATTGATCTTAAGGGTGGAAGGAGAAAGGGCTATTCTCAAAATGTTTGAAAAATAAACTCCACCACCTACAACTCAGCCAGAGAAAATTTTCTTTACTGAGGAAAAAAAGGCTGAAGAGGAAGAAAAGAAAGATCATAAGTCAGATGAGAGTTGCAAGCCGGAGGTGAATTTGGCAAAGCCTAAGAGCAAGGGAAAGCACATCAAGACTAAGTTTAGAGTTCTTGAGGCCAAACCTTCTTGCTCATATGCACAAGAGTACTATTACGGCAAAACAGTATTTATGATAAAAGGAATGACATCATCTTTGAATTCCGGCTACAAGCCGCCATGACTAATGAAGATGTAACGTCAAGCTAATGACGTTAAACAAGCTCTTTTAGTAGGCAACCTAAGAATTTATCGCTTGTAAGTTAATTATTTTAGTTTATTTTATGATGCCAGTAGATTTCTTTTTAGGACCATTCTAGTTTTATTTTTCTTTTGTTTATCTGTTTTGTTTATCTGTTTTGATTAGTGATGACTCTGGTGATGTTCAAATTTTATTTTTCTGACTCTGTTGTGAGCATGATTGCTACTGGCGACTTTATCTGATGATATTTTTTGAGATGATGTGTGCAGTTCTTTCTTTTTGATTTATTAATTGCTGAGGACAACAAATTCCTAAATATATATAGTAGCCGTAGTAGAAGTTGGTACAACTATGATCCCTACGATGAGTAAAACCGTAATTTTTTTCAAAAACACAGGGAAAATTCTTTTCCTTATTCCTCTTTATTTTATTTTATTTCTTCTTTCTGTCTGAATTACTAAATCGTGCTAAGTTAGAATTAGTCAGTAAAAATTACTTTATGATGTGATGACTTAGAATATTTTTTTTATTTTAGGAATAAACATTGATTGAGTTAGTCTAAGAGTCAGTAAGAATAATGAGATTGCAGTATGAGTGATTGAGAAAGAGCATAAATTACTGAATTACACACATATAACCGTGAGGTTTGAGCCTAAACAGAAATTTCTTTTTAGTGTGCATTTTGCTGTTGAAAATATTACCAGAACTTGCTTTGTTTCTCCTTAAAATGGTTGTTTTACATGTATGCTTGAAATGATTGAGGCATTTTATTGTTTTAGCTAGTTAGCCACAAAGCCAACCATTATGATATCCTTTGTTTAGGCCTTTGAGCCTAAGCCTTTTCTGTTCTTAATACCTGGTGTCTTAATTAGCCACTCCATATACACATCTACCTTAAATAAGATTGGATTATAGAAATTTCATGGTAGGGTGTAAACATGGCTACTTTATCATGTAATTCAAAGTGGTGAAAAAGGAGGATACGTGAATGGAGCAAAAACAAAAGTTGAAAATGGTGAAAAAGAAAAATATTTATTTCTTCTATGCAAATAAAAGTGTTGAAAGAAAATGAAAATGAAAAAGAAAAGTATTAGGGGTTGAAGAAGAAAAACACAGAAAAAGAAAAATACAAAAGTCTGAAAAAGAAAAGAAAAAGAAAAAGGAGGAAAGAAAGGAGAAAAATGATTATTGTTTGAGTGTTTACACTTTACCATGATTTTTCTGTATTTCAATGTTTTAGCTAGTTTTTTCTCATTTATCCTACCTTTAGCCCAGCTCCATTACAACCTAAATAAAGACCTCTTGATCTTTTGTGTATGTAAATTACCTGTGGAAAGTGAGAATATTATCAAGCTTATGAAAATATTGATACAGTGAAAAATTTGAATGAAACACTTACCCTTAGACAAATGAGTGATGAGTGACTTGATATATCTAGTGAGGGATATGTTAAAATTCAGTTTTTATGCTTGATTGATAGAACTCATACTTTGATCTTATAATCTGCACACTTCAAAGACTGCTTAGTTAAATGTTGGCTCTTAAAAATCCTATTATTTTCTTCCTAAGTTTGATCATTCTTGAATTAATATATTGTCTAGTTTTATATTAAGCATGCTTATATTTTTCCATGTTTTTAATTCCATTCATTGCTGAGGACAGCAATGAGTAAATCTGAGAATGATTTGATAAGTGTCAAATATATTATGCTTTTAATATTAAATGTAGTTCAAATAATAATTAAAATAATTAAAAATATAGTATTAATTAAAAATATATTAAAAGATAGTAAATTGCCAACAAATAGATAAGATCCTAATCTTTGTTATTGTTTGAGGTTGTTTCATACTAGAAAAACAAATTACTAACCTGATAACGATGAAAGATCGGTTGCAATCTGAAGAATCTGAAAGATATGAAGCGAAAATTAAGAAATAATTAAAAATAAATTATTTGGTCAAGCTCGCTCCACTGCTCACTTCGGCGAGCAAGTGAGCGAGCAACACAACAAAGCTCGCTTCACTCCTCGCTTAAGCGAGTGAGTGAGCGAGAAGAAGAAAATACTTGCTGAGCAGCTCGCTTCAGCGAGATCCTCGGCGAGCGGGTCCAGACTCAGAAGCTCATAATTTCTCTTTAAATATAACGCGAAGAAAATCGTGGAGAGAATTCTGGAACGCGAAGAAAGAAGGGAGTCACAGACGAGACGAAATTCGTGGTGGAAGAGGAATACTGGCAAAGGGGAAGGAACCAAAAATCATTCTGCATCTTTGATCGTCTTCATTAATCAAGTTTCATCATGAACTTTATTTATTTTCCATTATCTTTTAATTTTGTTTTTATAATTATGCATAGCTAAATTCCTTTTAGTATTTAGGGTGAGACAGAACTAGTGGGTTCTTGAACACTGTTTGCTTTTATTATGATTTATATTCTTGATTTAAGTTATGCAATCAATCTGCAATTTATTCTTAGTCTTATTTATCATCTGGCCAATCTTGAATGAGCATTAGAGTCGTGCATGACAATAGGGATGTTGGTGTATCGATTCCGATTGGTTGATTGCTAGAATTTGTATGATCTAGGGATAGACTTATGAATTCTATAACCGTAGGTTCTTGCGTTAATGCTTATTTTATTAAAAACTACTATGGGGTTAGGCTTTGGATTAGAATAAAGGATTGGATTACCAAGGGATTGAGATTTAATCAATCATAGAAAAAGTTGTTAATAATTTGATCTTGAACGTAATCGTACGTATAGGCAAACTCGTTAAGAAATCATTGGGGAAGTTGAATCCTAGCTACGCCTTTTTATTAAAACTTAAACTCAATTTTTAGATTTATTAATTCTGAATTTATTTTCTAAAATATTAGAAACTAAAAAAATAAGTTTACAAATTCTGTTTTAATTTAATTAAAATATTTTCAAGAAATCCTTTCACGATAGATCTAACTTTAGTTAAATAGATAAATTATTGCTTGGTCATCAGTCCTCGTGGGATCGGCAACTTTTCTTATCACTTTATTACTTGTACGACCGGTGCATTTGCCGAGTTCGCAACACCAGGATTTGAACCCTAAACCATCCAACCCCTTGGGTTCTTAGTTGTCAATTGAGCTACCCTTGGGGTTTTTTTTCAATGCTTACGTTATTATCTTATTTTATAGTCTAAAATAAAGGGAATATTATTCTCATATTACATGAAAGAAAAAATTTCTCATGTACTCACAAATTAGAGGAGAGAAAAAAAAGAGTACGTCTCATCTTTGATTTGTGAGTACATGGGAGAATTTCTCTCACATATAACATGAGAGTAATATTTCCCCTAAAATAATTAGCTATCTTCTTTTGATATTGTAAGAAAAAAATGGCATCTAAATCATTAAAAATATGTTGGATTTTGTATCTAAATTCTATGGGTTATGAATAAGAAGTGGGTTGAGGAAGAAAAAAAAAGAAGGAAGATGAAACGGAAGTCCCACATTGGACAAGTAGTGAGAAATATGAAGGTTTATAAAGATCCACCTCACATCTTTAGTTTTCCCCTTGGGGCAAACCAATTTTGTGGAGGAGAAATAAAAATAATTTTTAATTAAATAATTTTTTTTCCAAAATACATGTCTTATTTGTTGCTTCCCTCCAGACTTTTTCAAACTTAAATGTTGCTTCCCGCCTATTTTGAACTAAACTGATTTTCTCTTTTTGTTTTCGATTTTGAACTGAAACGGTGCATTCAGTTAATTTTGAACCGAGCCGATCACTGGTTGTAATGGTTCGCAGCCGTTAGTCACGAAGGTTCGCTGGCGGCGGTTCATCGTGCCCTATGTCAATATATAAATGTTCACCCCGTCATAAATTCATCCATAATTTTTGCATCGTTACTCTGCCAAAACTTTTATGTCTTGCATGCATGCATTGTGTAGCCATATCATAGTATTAGATAGTGCGATTTCTCTGGCATTCTGTTGTGTTCGTAAGGGCTCCAGATTGTTAGAGTCATCACACTCTAGAGACGTACATTCGTTCTACCTTGGGAGGCAATTGTTCATCAGACCTTCGGCATCAATAGGGGGAACAAATTGTTGGATATTTGTTATACCCAAATTGTTTAATTAATTTAAAATATGTTTTGATGATTACAAATAATTTAATGTTAATTTAATTGATAATATTTATTGTCTTGAAATTACTAATGAGCTGATTGTTTGAGATTTCAGAATAACATTTATTCTGATATGAAATAGTATTCAAGATAACTGAAGATTACATGAAGATTAGAGAATATATGGAAGATATCATGAAGAGAGAGAAAAACACGGAATCAAGTAAAGTTTAGGATAGATTTTATGTAAGAGAAATAAAATATTATTTGTCGAAGATTTAGATTAGAATTCATTGCATAATAGAATAAGATATTTCAAGTTTACATATTTTTTATTTGAAAAAATCAGAAATCTTATTTTTGAAAATTGCATTTAAAATTTCATTTAAGGGTAAAAGATTTTTCTTTAGTTTTTGGTAAAGATTTCAAATTTCAAATTTATATTTTTGGGCTTTTAGGAGAGAGAAAGTGTTATTATTATAAATAGAGCTCATTGCCTATTAGTCATGAGAGGGAAAAATATACAAGAGAGATGAGAGAGGAGAAAATACAAGAGATAATTAGATTTTCAAGATTAGGATTCTTTCTTGTGCATCAATTGAAAAGATTTTACAAGAACAACCACCTATACATTCATCTTTTGGCATAGTGAATATTTCTCCATATGAATTCAGATTACCTATCTACTTGAGGAAAAGAAGCACTGAGGTAAATTATTTTAATTGTAAATTTCTTCTTGACCTTTTTGAAGGTCTGCATTGAGAAACTTGGATACTAATTCTTGTGTTGGAAAACTAAGATACCAGCATATCTCTTTTCTTTAGAAATTGAGAGTAACTTGAGAACCCTTGTGTGATAGGGCTCTGGAATCCTAAAGTGGGATTTTATACTGGAAAACTACGATAGCAGGTGGAAATTGGTGTAAAGGGTAGACAGAAAACTAGGATACTAGAGAACTCCTTGTATGCAAGTTTCATAGTGGAGTTTCCCGTCGAATTTTAGTATTCGATATTAGGGCCCATGGTTTTTCTCCTTTTTGAGTTTTTCACGTAAAAACTACTATGTCAGTATCTTTCTATCATTATCTTGATTTATTACTTTGAGTTAATTTTTAATTAGCAAATTATTTTTATAAAACTCATTTCACCCCCTCCTTAAGTTCATCCGGGACCAACACAAATTATCTTAAGGAGACAACTTTAGTTGAGTTCAGATTCTTCCATTTTTCTGCATACTTACATTTGATTTGTACATACTTCCTGTGAGTTTTTTTTTTACATTTGAACCGAACCTGTCACCTATTGTAATGATTCATCGTCGTCAGTCGCAAGGGTTCGCCGTTGGCGGTTCATCTTACCCTATTGGTGTCTATATACAGATGTTTACACCATCAAAAGTTCATCCACAATTTTTGCATCGTTACTCTGCCGAAATTTTTACGTTGTGCATGCATGCATGCATTGTGCAGCTATACCATAGTATTAGATAGTGCGATTTCTCTGGCATTCTATTGTGTTCATTGGGGCGCCATATTATTAGTTTTGTCACACTCTGGATACGTACATCATTCTATCATGGGAGGCAATTGTTTGTCAAACCTTCGGCATCAATAGGGGGAACAAATTGTCTTAAGAAGACAACTTCAGTTGCGCTTGAATTCTTCCATTTGTTTTTGCATACTTACATTTGATTCTTACATACTTCATGTGAGTTTATTTATTTTACATTTGAATCGAACCGGTCACCGCTTGTATGGTTTGCCACCGTCAATTGCGATGGTTCATCGACGACGGTTCATCATGCCCTATCAGTGCCTATATATAGATGTTCACATCGTCAGAAATTCATCTACAATTTTTGCATCATTACTCTGTCAAAGTTTTTACATCATGCATGCATGCATTGCGCAGTCATACCATAGTATTAGATAGTGCGATTTCGATGACATTTTGTTGTGTTCATTGGGGCTCCGGATTGTTGGTGTCGTCACACTCTGGAGACATACATTCGTTCTATCTTGGGAGGCAATTGTTTATCAAACCTTCGGTATCAATGGGAGGGAACAAATTGTCTTAAGGAGAACACTTCAGTTGGGCTCGGGTTCTTCCATTTTCTGCATACTTACATTTGATTCTTACATACTTCCTGTGAGTCCTTTTTTTTTGCACTTTGCTTTTACAATTAATTAGTATATCTGATATTTTACATAGATTCAAATCTCTCAGTGATTTTATATATCACTTCTTCCTTTCTTAACAAAGTGGACTAATGGTAAGGAACTTGAATAATTTGCACCAGCTTATAAGTTTTATCGATTATAACTATTCACGTCACTGAACTTGAAAGTTAAAACATTTGTATTATTTTTAGCTAACCACAAATGTTTAAATCACAACATTAACAATTATTTTTCGGGAAAACTTCAAAGAAAAAACCTGTAAGTTTCCTCTAGAATCACTTACCCCCTCTCCAAAATTTTGAATCATTTATACTTTCACTTAAAGTTTCTTTATCGCTTACCTTCGAAACTTAATTCCATCCAAAAATATAGGTAATGGAGTTAATTTTTTTTTTTTAAAAAAAAAAAAACACCTTAACTGCCCTTAAAATAAAACAGAAAAAAACGTAGAGGGACCCTTGATTTTCTGCAGCTGCAACTTAGGTCACCTTGTCTTCATCTGATGCATCGTAGCCCTTTTTTATCACTGTAGAGGAAGAGAGACAGAACACAAAGCACAACACTACACAACTCTGAAATAGGAGGAGAAGAAAAATTTGTAAGCATTGTTGTCTTGGATTTCGTAAATCTGGGTGTGTATCTCTCTTTGTCTGAAGCTTATGGTTCTGTCATTTCTATCCTTTGCGTTTATGTTTTTGACGATCCGTCTTCTTTCCCTCCAAACGCCAACTCTCGCACAACATAACCCACCCTGTATGGTGATCTAGATGCTTTTCATGTTCTTTTTCGTGATCAATGCTTACTTTGGATTTTGGGTACTTTTTTGTGTGTGTTGAATCAATGGTTATTTCCAAGTTGAAATTTTTTGTAGGTTTCTCCTGTTAAATTATTGTTTTTTGTATATTTTATTTGTGTCACTTTTCTTGGTGCCTTTGATGGAGATGGCGATTCAATTTGAAATTTTTGATCTTGACTCTGTTTTACTCATGTGAAGGTGAGGTTTATTTATTTTTCCTTTTTGTTTTAAGGGTAGTTTTGGTATTTTTTTAAAAAAATTAACTCTGTTAACTTTAGTTTTAGATGGAAAATCAAGTTAGAGATGTAAGTGATAAAGAAACTTTAAATAGAAGTATAAATAATTAAAAATTTCGAGGAGTGGATTAAGTGATTCTGGGAAAATTTACATAATTTTTTTTTTATTTTAAGTTTTCCCTTTTTTTTTTTACCAACAACAGTATTAATTGGTTGCAGTAGAAATAGACTGCAGTTTTATTGCAATATCAATAATCTGGATCTTAAAGTTCCATTTTAGAGAGGACTCAAAATTATGTGAGCAATCGATGCTAGAGGGAAAAATATAATGGAGTTTTTTGGATTATGTTTCATCTATGTTCCATTGTTATAATTAATTAGACTTATCTATCTTATCTTTTATTTGATTTTATAAAAAAAAAGTACTGTTCCTTGAATTTTTATCCATATTCACCCCTCATTTATTAAATTATAGCACGTAAACTTGAGAATGAATTTTTTTTTTCATTATTCTTCAAAGAATAACATGTGTCATTCTTAATTTTCCTTTTCTATTTTAAAATTTAATTTCGAGTTTTTTTTTCGGAATTAAATTCCTTTTCAATTTAATTATTATGCATATCATCCTTTTTATTTTTATTTTTCGAAATGATCCTTTTTAACTTTAAACCTATTCTCTATTTTAATAAAAAAAAATTAAAATCTTATCGGAATTTTAAAAAATCGTATAATGTACAAGATACTTAATACTTAATTATTAAAATATATAACCACTTACCTATTGGGTGGTTGGAGATAATTTGAGCAGAACCTATAGATTAAAATTAAGATAACAACTGTTTTTAGGTGATTAAGATGACAATTCTGATTTATTAAAATAAAAAGAAAATAAAAAATATATTTCCAACTTGCTATTGTTGATTGGATTTGCATGAAGAACAACTACATGCACGCCATCAATTGAATTCAACTGGCTGGAATCGCTAACCATCTTTCTGGCACGGATTCATGAGAAACTATATAACTAATGAACTGTGAGGGCATATATATTCTTGTGGTTGGTCCAAAATATTATTCAAATATTGAAGCCTATAACTAACGTGGGTGTATGATAAGCTTTATTGATCATGCAGAGGAGCATAACCCACTTCTCACACTAATCAACAACTCAGAGTGGGATCTGACACTATCCCCCAATAGGAAGAAACATGATTGATTTATTATTATTATTATTATTATTATTATCCGGTAGAGCAAAAAATTAAGATTTCATTTTTAAATGCTAAGGAAGTTGACCTGCCATCAAATTTTCTTAGAAGTTTCATAAAGGGGAAAAAAAATAAAGGCACTAGCTAATTTTCGTACGCAAGTATTTTGACAACCGTTACTAAAGTAGCATGTACGGACCTTACCTTGAATTGATCACCTTGTTCAAACTTTACGTCTAGCCAACAACTACGTGGAATCAATGTTAATTTACTTTTCAGTTTAGTATATCTAAAACTTGGCCACTCTATTTTTATTCAGGAAAATATAAAAATTATTGACTAGTCAATAATCTCGTCCAACAGTTTAAATTTTTGGGTTGAATTAATCTTTTACATTGTACAGAGTCGATGTGACTAAGTAGTCATAGGTTCGATTCTCATCGTTCTTATTTTATAAATAAAATTAATTAAATATGATAGAATTTCTTAGCACAGTTATATTAGATCTGATACATCATTCATCCTTTAAATTTAATGAACTCTCGTGTAAGAGAGTGTATTAGAGAAATATAATATGAAATCATTATTGGGCATTCATTTAACTTAAACTTTTGGGAAATGATTATTTATATTTTCAATGTTGTAAAGATTATATACCATGGTTGGAGTTCATCGTATATATAAGGACCCTAAGGGCCTGTTTGGTGTGACGTATAAGGCCTGATAATATAAGCTTATACTATACGTTATGACATTTTCAGTTGTTTGGTGTGACCATCGTATAGTATAAGCTTATACATCAAGAGTTGTTAATACATCAAAATGATGTATAAGTTAATCAGGGAGAGGGATGTGGGATTAGCCCTGATAACAAAACGATGGATTAGGTAAATCCTTCCCATCTCCCTTTTACCCCTCTTCTTCTTCGAACCTTTTACATCTCCTTGTTCGAAAAACAAACAAGTCTCTCAATCGTCGATCACTTTCTCACCTTGCTCCCTCTCTTTCTCGCCCAACCTATGTTGCTTTCTTCGCTTCTCTGTCTCGTGCCGAGCTGAATGAAGCTTTCAGTGCTTGAGCTTACCTGACTCGATTCAACAAATTTCGAAGCCAGGTCGTCGGTATTATACTCGCCCGATTCTCTTCCTCTCGGTTCCAGGGAAAGCCTCTTGTTCAAATCCTTGGCAAGCCCATGATCCAGGTCTTTCCTTCTTCCTCTCTTCAAAATTTCAGTTTTCTTTTTTTTCTAAATTATGTGTGGTAATTTCAACCTTATTTTTTTTTTAAATGCACTTTGGTGGTGATTTTTCCTTTTTCATGTTAGACTGAGTTTGGAGTTATTTTTTTTTAAAAGTTGAAACAGTGATTTTTTGTGACTTCTCTTTAACATTTTTAATTTAGGGTTCATACCCGATGTGGGGAAGTGAATAAAAAGGGGTTAAGGATCAATTTTAATTTTTGAGAATGTTTTGAGATACATTATGTACCAATAATAATAATAACAAATGTTGCATAAACATTTATGCAAACAAAGTCTGCATTCTGGATCTTCAAAGGATAGACTTGGTGATAGCTTTTGCATGTGAATTGAAGGTGAAGATTACTTTTAAAAAAAATTGTGACTCTTTTGTTTTTATCTTTAGTAAAAGTTGTACCCTTCTGTTTTACTTGTTCATCTACTTTGTTTATAAAGTTCACAATAATGAAATGGCGTTGATTCAATCAGCTTTCTATTAAGATGTAGAAAATTTCAAATGTATTTGGCTTAGAATATGTGGTTTCATAATTAAAAATAAGGAACTATGTGTTGTTTTGATGGGTAATGGGTTAAGTTTATAGCATTTTTGTGTAAGTTTAGACAAATTTGAAAAAACAATGATGAAGACAAAGAATTTCAATCAGATTCTTTTGTAGGCTGGTTAGTTTCATTATAGTGTATGGCAAGATTAAGACAAAGAATGACGGAAAAAAGGTTAAAGAGAACAACATTTGGCACTATAAACTAATTACAAAAAATCAGAAAACTTAGTTTAACTTTCTCTTTTAATATTTTAAGTATAAACTACTCTGCCAGCTAGCCAAAAGCATTTTGGGCCTTTAAGTATATGGAATCTGAAATTACCAATTATTTAAACGTTAATTCTAGTGATAATGTAATAAATATACCAATAGATTTGAACCTACTCTACCCTAGAGAAGTCAATTTTTTGCCAATGCCCATTAAGCAGCAAACTGATATGGCCTAAAGATAAGCACTAGGAGGAAGAAAAGTGGGCTGCATTCAAATGTCAATAATTATTGTCTATTGCATTCAAATGTTTATCCATGATTGTTAGAATTTATGTAACCCGAATGTAACCAGGGTAGAGAATAACATCATTGATCCATGTGTAGTCCTTATTGAGGTTTAAAATCTAGTAAATTTTTTTACTGTATCTCCTTATCATATTCAGCGGGAAAATATAAGATTTATGGTAATAGGCTGCTTCCCTCATCATATAAGTATAAGCTATTCATGTGAATTTGTCAGGCTTCATATTTACCTCACAATGGTATCTAGTTTAGTTACTCTGCTTCCTTTTTATGCAGGAGAAGTAGCAAGAAAAAGATAAAACTTATCTTTTTTTGTGATTTGAGTGATATGGATCCTAATGAAAGGTTTGATCCAAATCGATGGCAAAATGACCCAAATGGATGGCTTAATGATATAACTGAGCTCCTTAATATCATGTCAATGTGGTTGATGAAGGAACAAGCCTTTTTGGAGATAGTGATTGTATGTATTGTGTCTTACCTACGCATGTTTTGTGCGGCTCAAAGACGACGTGAGAGATTATTACTAAGGCAACGAGAAATACCAAGGATAAGGGAAGAATCAAGGGTAGCATTCATTAAGAGGCTAATAAATGATGATGTTGCTTGTGTAGAACAACTCCGGATGAATACTTACACATTTCGAGTATTATGTTCTCTTGTACGTGTTGAGGGTAAGCTAAAGGAAGATGGGTTAGTATCAATAAAAGAACAAGTAGCTATGTTTTTACATATATTAGCTCACCATGCCAAGAATCGTGTCATCAAGTTTAAATTCCAACGGTCAGGGGAAACTGTTAGTAGATACTTCAATTTAGTTTTAAAGTCTGTGTTGAGGTTGCAAGAAAATTTATTGAAGGTACCGGATCCAGTTCCTGAGAATTGCACTGATGATAGGTGGAAATGGTTTAAGGTATGTATTATATTCTTTTTCAATTTTGGATTGGTTGTACTTATTTCATGTGAATTAAATTGTTAAAGGTTTTACAGGGTTGTCTTGGAGCTTTAGATGGAACTTATATTACTGTTAATGTTCCTGAGGCTGACAAGCCAAGATATAGAAGTCGAAAAGGTGAAATTGCCACGAATGTGTTAGGAGTGTGCTCACGAGACATGAAATTTGTATATGTGTTGCCGGGTTGGGAGGGTTCAGCTTCAGATGCTAGGATATTACGTGATGCAATTAATAGGAGAAATGGCCTTAAGGTTCCAACAGGTAAGAACGTGAAATTACATTCAATTTAGTCATTTTATTACAATATATGGCATATTGAACCTTACTTATTCTATTAAATTGAAAATTATATAATGAACCTTGTTTTATTAAATAGGATGCTACTATTTGGTTGATGCTGGATATACTAATGGGGACGGGTTTCTTGCCCCTTATAGGGGGACAAGGTACCATCTAAGTGAGTGGAGACATGGATATGTCCCGGCAACTCCTCAAGAAGTTTTCAATAACCGACATGCTCAAGCTAGAAATGTCATAGAAAGGACATTTGGGTTGTTGAAGATGCGTTGGGAAATTCTTAGAAGTCCAAGTTTTTATCCTGTTAAGACTCACAACCGAATTATTACTGCTTGTTGCTTACTGCACAATTTGATCAGGAGGGAAATGGATACAGATCCTTTAGAGATAGAGCTAGGTAGCATGTCTATTGACGAGGAGGTGGATGAAGAGCTACATGATAGCATAGACACCATTGATACAAGTGAAGCGTGGAGTGCTTGGAGAGATGCATTGGCTAATGAAATGTATAATGATTGGGTTGCTCATTGAGCCTACATGTGGTCTTTTATTTTATCTTTTGTATTTAAAAAATTGTACCTTCAAGTTGTGCACTTTTATATTGGAAACTTCATGTCACTACTTTATGCTACTACCACATGAATGAAATGATATGGTTTATGGTGTCATTATGTGAAACTTAACTAGATTTTAGTCAGCATGATGAGGTATTTGTCCTACTTTCAAGCTGATATGTATTCAATGTTGTTGGTTGTACATCACTGTTGATCTTCATCAGCTATTGCCTAATAGGGTATCAAAGATTCAAAGTCAATCTCGTTTGGTACAAATATTTTAATAATGAGTGTTGTTATGTCTTTCATGATTGAAACCAGAGCATTATTGCACTCATGAGGTTGTTGTCTGCATTACTCTCTTCTATATTGGGAGATAAGAAGCTAGGCCTTAAACGTTTCACATACTAATCGATAAACTTTTCATAAAAAAATATCATATGACATATTCAAAAGAATTATATAAAATATTTTTATTAAAGGGTAGTTTTGTCAAAAATATTTATTTTTATCCTATCTAGTATTATACAGTGCATTACCAAACACTGGATAGTATTATCTTATACAATACATTATCTTATACAGTACCATGCCAAACGTTGGATAACATTAAAATTTAATCAGGTCTTATACAATCATGTCTTATACTATCAGGTCTTATACTATCACGCCTTATCCTATACTATGAACCAAACATGCCCTAAGGACTCGTTTGGTGGACAAATAGGATAAAGATAGGATATAATATGGGGCTGATAAGGGTAGGATATGATATGAGGTTAATAAGCTTATATCATGTCCTGTGTTTGTTGAGCACCTGATTAGCAATCTGATAAGATTATGTAGAGGGAAAAAAGAGAAAGAAAAAATAAAATATAATGCAATAAATACAAATATATTGGGTAGCGTGAGAATATATTGGGTATCTAATACTGGTATCCTATAATGTTGAATCCTAACTCAGCTCCCCCCATAGGATAAGAAATCATGTATTGGATAGGATAAAATGAGACAATAGAATAAGCTAATCATATCCTATTGACTCACCAAACAAGAGATAAAAATAGGATATGATAATTTTCAAAAAAAGAAAAAATAGGATAAGATAACTTATTCTATCCTATCTTCTTTATCAGGTGCTCCAAACAGGCCAAAAATTACCGTTGATGCCAAGAATACATGGTTATCTTAATGTGAATGGTCATTGGAAACACAGAATTCATAAGCATTTATTTTCTAAATCCGTTTCAAGAACACTGCCAAGATTATGTGACCTTAATATTGGGAAAGCTATACCTCACTAGTTTCAATTTCGTTGCCAGTATTTTATATTTATTTCCTCTAACATTATTGTATAAATTTATGTTAATTAATCAATTTCCTTAACATTTAAATTAAACTCGTTGTCCATCTTTAAATTAACGTAGTTTGAAGATTTGATCAAGACTTTAGCCTGTTTAGGATCCGGACGTCAAACACTCAAATCCTTAAATATAATGATTTCACTTTTATTTAATACTTTGAGTATGATCTTAATTATTTGTAACACTCCGTCTGCAGCTGGTTAATTAATATGCAATACGGTATTAAGCGCATCATAATTTAATACTTAAGCGAAAGTCTTACTAATAGTATCACATCTAACACTTGGTAAATATGTGAACTAACTATTATAAATAAATAAATATATATATGTATGTGAACTAACTTTTTCTTTTAATTTTTTTATGTATATTGTCGCTCATATTAATTTGTTTATACTATTTTTAACTGTACAGTCTCGTACCTGCACAACTTCCATACATAATTACCTAACCATAATGAGTGATAGATGACTATTCGAGTATGATATTATGTACCATCCAAATAGTATCTCACGGACAGTACCTCGACTGTAATATAGACATATAAGGATAATTCCCATAATCTAAATGATCACCTAATATACATTTCATATAATCCAATATACATCACTGTAGCTATCTCAAGGCCTCATTCAACTAATCCACTCATGGATAATCTATCAGAGGCTCCACGTTAATGATTCCATTAATCGTTATATACCAGATATCCATAACATATACACTAATATCACGATGCTCAAATACATATGACTATACATGCCTCATCTACAATCCACAATCAACATATATGCAGATATTTCTCAAAATACATCAAATTGTATACTACGCTTGAACATACATCACGATACACAAAATAATATATATATATATATATATATATATATATATATATATATATATATATATATATATATATATATATATATATATATATATATATATATATATATATATATATATATATATATATATATATATATATATATATATATATATATATATATATATATATATATATATATATATATATATATATATATATATATATATATATATATATATATATATATATATATATATATATATATATATATATATATATATATATATATATATATATATATATATATATATATATATATATATATATATATATATATATATATATATATATATATATATATATATATATATATATATATATATATATATATATATATATATATATATATATATATATATATATATATATATATATATATATATATATATATATATATATATATATATATATATATATATATATATATATATATATATATATATATATATATATATATATATATATATATATATATATATATATATATATATATATATATATATATATATATGAGAAAAGTATTTCTACAGCCACTTTAGATAAGGTTATCTACAGTCACCACTTTTAACTATGTTCTCCCGGGAGAACATAGTTATAACGCTAAAGTTGATTTTTTTTCTCTCTCCACGTCAGCAGACAAGTTCTAAAAAGTAAATGAAGAGAGAAAAAAAAAAGATAACTTTAATATTATAACTATGTTCTCCCGAGAGAACATAGTTAAAAATGGTGGCTGTAGATAAGCTTATCTAAAGTGGCTGTAGAAATGTTTACCGCTATATATATATATATATATATATATATATATATATAAGGATCATTTTACACCAGTGTAAGTTACACTCTCAATCTTATACGTTGATCCCATTTATATCTAAGGGCTCAAATTTTTTAGTAATGTGAGCCATTGGATATAAGTGGATCAATGGTCAAGATTGAGTGTAAGACTTCTAACTCTTACACCGGTGTAAGAATATCCTGCCATATATATATATATATATATATATATATATATATATATATATATATATACATACATACATACATATATAGTCATTTATGTATCAATTATCTAAATCCGCTACAACGGGGACTTCTAACTTTGGATGGGCCTCCAGCCCTGTAAGTGCTCTTCTCCTGTTGCTAGGATCCTTGAAATATAATCCCCAAATGGGATGAGATACACTGTCTCAGTAAACTCATGGTTTATAGAGTAGTTCTCCACCCATGAGATCACTTCCTGCATGAGATGTTAGTATCTACATAGTGTAAAATACATCATATATCTAGAAGTATTATCAACATTAATTAGAACTATGAATTCAGTACACTCAGATCACACATGAACCTACTCTATTTGGTGTCCGTATACCTATCACCATCAGATCATACATGAACCTTGTAACACCCCGTATATATCCGGTAATGTTATCATATCATCATATTAAGTTGCGCTTAATACAAATTGCGGAATATCTTTTTCTTTTTAATTATGACGTCATTATACTTAGCCAAGTTGAATACTTAATTCTTTTTCAAAACATTGTCTGTATGTAATTGCAAAGACAACTAACTGAAATACCTCATAATATATAATAACAGTGACTATCTCAACTCATGGATCTACAACCTGTAGTCCAAACAATATCCTGATACATTATTACAACTCCAATCCAAACTATGACATAGTCAAGTCAACGTGGCATGGATAATCCCCATGCTCACCAAATAACAACAGCGTCTCAACAAGATAATCCATAATACTAAATGAAGCTAAAAACATAATAGCAACAAGCATATCCAGCAATCAACATGTCAGCATAAAATCAGCTATATCTAACTCAGCTCTAACCTCCTGCCGTCTGAGGTCTCAACCCCAGTATTACCTGAACCTGAAATGGTGCCCCAAACGTGGGGTGAGATCTCTAAACAGAAATCTCAGTAAGACAAGGGGTCCTCAAGGATCTTCCACCCCAAGCTCACTTACATGTGCAATAGAAGTTCAAAAGTAGTTTAACAGTATTATTTCCAAAATAGTGCAATGCAACAGATAATCATGTTATGTAGATTATAACTATTCTATTGATCAGAGAAGTGTAGGAATACGTCTATTACCCACACAGTACCAGCCCACGTTGTATCAGCCCATGTTGTACCTACCCCCAAGGGACCACCCCATGGCTTCCCTTAAGGCAAACACCACATAAATATCATACAACAATTGCACTTAACAGCTCCATAGCATTTCAATAAAACAGTACATGAAAACACATCATGCATATAACCATCCCCCATGGGAAATGGTGGAACCAACAATGGCTAAACCGAGAACACGAAAGCATACCTTGCAAGCTAGCTATCCAAGCCAAGAGTCTGCACAAACTCAAAGTCCAAACACAGCAGAATCACAATCTGTTGTAGACGAATAATTACATCAATATATTCTAAAATTTACAATGTTAAACTAGACATCTTGAGGTTTCCAACGATATACTTTATGTCTCAATCGAAGTTGTATAACTCTGGTTATGTTTTACGCAAGGTGACCGCTGCAAACAGAATTTCCAGCAACCAAAATGAGACTTAAAAATTGACACTTCGATCCAACCACTGACCCAATGGCTACTAAATTTTACAAAGTTGTAGCCCTATGTGTTAGCTTCACATAGGTCCAAACCTCACTCAATTTGGAGCTCTGTAGCTCGAGATATCGCAATTTTACTAAACTAGGTCGTTGTTGTCACATTTGCACAAAACTGATTTCTGGTCATTTTCACAGGTGGTAATCGATTACCAAGGCATGGTAGTCGATTATTGAACATGGTAATCAATTACCACTAGCAAGGTAATCGATTACTGCACATGGTAATCGATTACCAACCAAAAGTAATAGATGACCACGCGGGCAGAACAGTTTTCTGCAGAATTTTTCTACATAAACCGAAGTAAAAATGGCTCCCAATGATCCAAGGTTCGGTTTTGACCCAAAACAGAAGTTCATTAACACTTATTAGTCTCATATTAACAACCCTAAGCTTGAATGATTAAAGTTATCTCATTTCATAACATAAACAAGCTATTTTCATGAAAAATTAAAGGGAAGTTCAAGGTATACCAATGGGGTCCAAACTCAGCAACAAAGAAGGCTCTTGGAGCTCTCCAACAAGGCTCAACGATTCTAACTTTGCAAGGGCATGAAAATACAACACAAGGTGGGTTCTTTCTCTTCAAAGATCACACTTTGAAACACAACAAACCAAGATAAAGACTCTCACAAGATGAACTCACAACTCAGCCCCCAAGAAGCACACCAAACAGAACTACAACTCAGAAAACACACTCTTTTCCCCCACCCAAGTCTCAATCACACCCAACCATGGTGATTTGAATAAGAAACAAGGAAGAAATGTGGCTCCTTTGAGATTTTTCTAAGGAGAAATGAAGGTGGCAAGGGAGGAAGACACCAAGTCAGCAAGGAGGCTCAAAGTCACGTAGGAAATGGCTGAATAAGACCTAGGGTTGTGTGCCCTTAAGCTTAAATAGGTCCACTTAAGTGTAAACACACAGTATTATCATAAATAGCTACGCTTATCATTTTAATCCCAAACTTCATATTCCGAACCTAGCCATTTTTCTAGGATTTGTCATATTTTTATATTAATTTTTCGCAACACTTTTTCGGTACGCATTTTAACACTGACAGTATTATTTCTGGCATCAAATCTCATTATTTTGACTTCAAACTTGTTTTACAAGTCCTATATATTATTCTATGAATGTTCATGCACTTATTATAATTTTCTGGGATACTTCACCGGTACACATTTATACCGAGTAGCAGAACTGGTATCTGCACTTTTCGTCAGAAAAGCGACTTTCAGCATTATTAATCACTTTCTATATTTATTTAAGCCTCATAATAATTATTAGGGTCAATTATGGAATTATTTCCTAATTTCACATAATTAATTAATTAATTTCCTTAATTAACGGTGCGAGTTCTTACAAACCTAGTCCATTTGGTGTCTGTATCAGGTCACTCATGAACTGAGTCCATTTGGTGCATGTACGACACTCTGGATCACACGTGAACCTTGTCCACTTGGCGTCCTTATAATCCTATTGGTCAATAAACAATCAATCATCTCATCTCATTCATTCTACCAATACTCAATTTAGCCCTTAGTGCTTGTCCACTGGTATTTTCACTAATGATACAATGACTCTACATTAATGCAGTCATACTATGTTACTAATAAACCACTAAATCATCCATATATAAATCATATCTTCCGTAGAAGCTTGGTGTAAAAATCAAAAAGGAGTAAAACCCCTAAACCATGAATTTACCTGTATATAAGCTTTCCTTCCCACTTTACTTGAAGTCCACGAAAGCTACTCCAATCTAATTATACACCAAAATCACCCTATTCTTGATCAACAAGAACTAGGGCTTCCAATGTTTGCTCAATTTCCCACTAGATCTTCCAATACTATATCCTTTATCTCAGTGCAGAGCCAGGAATTTATAAGAGGGGACGAAAAAAATTTACATACACTTACTTGGTATAACAAAAATACAAGAAAAATGTAAATTTTTTTTAAAAAAATAATCATTAAATTTTTAGTTCTCTGTATTAACATATTGCGTAATTGGTCCCTGTAAACATACAAATGAGAATAGAAGCAACAATATCATGTTTCATACGTTCAGTGAGTAAATTGATCAAACACATAGCATCTAAAAAAAGGAATAAAAAATGTTACCTTAGTGAAGTGCAGTAGGCAATTAAGGGAATTGATGTCAAAGGATAAACAACTTACTAATTGAGTTTATGTAAGAGAATCGTTCCAGCCATTTTAACCCATAGCCATAACCATACCATATAGGGCAATGGCTACTGAAAAAGATCTCAACCGATCCAAGCGCCAACCGTAGAAGTTGATGCAAACGATATGACAGATTTATAGGAACTGAACTCTTAAAAATGGGTCTTTTTGGCTTGCAGTACACAAATCTCTAACCATGACAATGCATCTTGGAACCAGTTAAAATATCTTCTATAACAGAACCATACATCCACCCAATCTGAAAGACAGTTTAGCAGAGGTCTGAATACATATAGACTCCATCATCAAAAAAAATTCATATAGATTCCGGCTTAAAATAGCTTCAAAGCCTTAAATCTAAAACAGATAGCATACCTCTTTCCCCCAATCTATCTTATCTTCTTAGCCACAACTAATTACATGGATGGCTGTTGCGAAATCGGCAAATATACCGTTCGTTTGAAGTAATAAAATGATAAGTAAAGATCGTTTCTACGAGGATTAATGCACCAAGTATTAATTTGACTATTCCCCTTAAGTTTGAAAAGAAAATTGGTTTAATTTGTGAAAGTAATTGATTTTTGGAATTTTAAAACAGAATTTAAAAACAATAATATTTAAAAACAGAAAATTAAAAACAATTCAATTCAACGCATGCAAACGTATCAAGAACGTTAAGAAAATTTTGATGAAAATTTGTAAAAAAGATGTAGCCAGGATGCACTTCACCTCCGATCCCCCCTTATATTCCTATATTGTATTTTATAATTAACTAATTGATTTGCTCAGACAATTCATTATTTTCCTATAAATTAGTTGAACCCTAATGTCTTAGTGATTTCAACCCTTTAACCCAATTAGAATCCTAATGTTTTAGTAATCCCTCTTGAATTAAGCATTAAGCAAATAAATTATGAGTCTGCAATCTATGTAAACCTCTTTCTACATCATACACAAATTGTTATTCTACCCTTGTCCAGATTAAAACCCCAATATGTCTATTGCGAGTCCTAACCCTCAAAGCCCTATAATTAGAGTGGCCAATTCCAATCAGGATATGAAAAAATTAACACAGGTAGAATAAAACAAACTAACTAATTAAATTATAAAATATCAATACAGGAAATATAAAGGATTCACATTGGGTCTGTGATCTCAACTACAAAAAAGAAACTAGTCAGACATAGCTGACTCTAACAAATTAAAGAAATAAAAAGTATTCATGAAAACAATAAAGAAAAAGAAGAAGAATCAAAGGTCTTCATTCTTCAACTTCGTCGGAATCTTGATCTCCAGCGTGAGCTCCAAGAATTCTCTCCAGCCAAAGATGATTTGTTACTGAGGTTTGAGTCTCTATTTATAGAGTTTGTGCCTTTGCTTAGAAATCTTGATGAAATCTTCATCGTATATCTTGGTCCAATCTCCTTTGATACAGTCTGAAATATGAATAAAAACTATCTCGCACCTCCTGCGCTACTAGCGCCAGTGTCGCGCTAATAGCGTGGGAGTATTGTTCTTGAATCGGTAGCTTGGCGCTACTTGCGTGAATCCCGCGCTACTAGCGTGGGTGGCAAGATTGGCTGGCGCTAGTAGCGTGGGTGTCTCTGGATGAAAAAGTTCTTTTGGCGCTACTAGTGCCACACCCGCGCTAATAGCGCGGGGCTTCAGACTTGTGCTTCCAATTTGGGCTTCTTTCTGGTCTGTTTTCCTACAAAATTAGTAGAAAATCAATGACAAGATATCTGATTAAGATTTATCAATTTAATAACAATTCTAGCCCTTTTTATCCAAGATTGATTAAGATTCTTTCTCTTTTTGGCTTAAAATCATATATATGCTGGAGGCATATCAAACAATTCCCAGATTTGAACGTTGTTGTCCTCAGCAATGTACTAGATCAAAAATAAAACCAAGGATGACTTCTATGGAGAGAAAAACATAGAACAAAAATATCTTAAGAGATCAGACTACTATGCATGTATAACTTAATTATTGAACTTCAAACAATACTTTTCAGTTGTATCAAGAAATTCAGATCATAACTTGAATGTTTCTTACTAGATAATTATATATCTCTCATCACTCTAGTGTTTGAGGGTTTCATACTTATTCCATCAGTGTAGTAGTGATTCCATAAGCTTGAACATATTCTCAAGTTCCTAAGATTGAGGAACCCATTTGACATGCATAGACTGATCAAAAGGTCTTTGATAGGTTATAACTTGGCCTGGTTTGGGGGGTAAGAATCTTTTGGACAGAGGCTGATTAATTTGCGAGACTGAAATACTGAGATTTTTGACAATACTTTCTTCTCAGTCTTTGATTCTGCCACTTTTCGTCATTTTGGGATTCTTATTCCCTTTTTCACTGCCTTTTTCATTCTTTTCCTTGTTTGCAGATGTTTTCTTTCTTTTCTCTTCCGAGGAGCATTTTTGCAGACCATTCTTCTTTTTCCTTTTACAACTTACTTAACTTTTCTTTTGAGAAGTACCTTGACTTTTTCCTTTGATCAGCATTTCAATCTCTTTCAAGGTGTGTCATGGAGAAATGGTTAAGTAATTTTCATCAGGTTTTTGAATAAATTGGTCTAAGGCTCAAAAGGGCTAACAACGGAAAATTCTTCTAGGTAGGCTGTTTGACTCTAAGTTAACAAGAACAAATGGGCCTTTATCATGTCAGTAATGCATGCAAGCCAGAGAAACAGTTCAAGTTCTAGAAGACTACTACAGTGAGGCATCTCTGAGAATTTTTTTTTTGTTTAGGCTCAATTCTCACAGTTATAATTCAAACTAGAATCTAATTTCAAAATTTCACATCAAGCATTATCTAAGAATCTTCACCAAAACAGTTATACAAACGAGCAGTCATCATTCTCAGATTATAAAAACAATTAAATGCTCCACAGATATCATGCTTCTTAATTATAATTCAATCTAATTACTTATTGAGTAAGCTTTGAAAAATCTAGGAACGCTTGTTTAGCAATTCATTATTTTTGTATTTTTTTAATTTTTTTCTAAAAAAAAAAATTGAACTAAAAATTAATTAAGATTTGAATTAAAACAGCATAAATAAAAAAATTGAAAGGTTAAGATGTCTCCCCTTTTAACAGAAAAATTTCTATTAGACGTCTCTTTTGTGCAATTCCGCAGTTAGCAGTTATCACATATGGTATGCGCCCAATTCCCAGATTTAGAATGTTGATGTCCTCAACAACAAACTAAACTAGTCGAGTGAAGCTACTTCTGCACAGGTGGAACACTCACACACTTTGTTAAACATCAAACAGAATAATCATAAAAGTGAAATGTATAAAAGGGAGACATAATCAAACCATAATCTAAAAACAGCAAAAAGAAAATACTAAAGTCAAGGTAAATGGTGAGAACACTGGCGCTGGCAGCGTGGAGTTCGCGCTATTAGCGCGGAGCTTCAGGAGTTTTTGGAAATAATGACGCTGGAAGCGCTGATATCGTGTTGTTAGCGAAGGTCATTCATAATTTCTAGCGCTGTGAGCGCGGAGCTTACTGCCTCATTTTCAATTGCTGACGCTACTAGCGCCATGTTGGCGCTGATAGCGCCAATTCTCAGATTTAGACATTTTAATATGGTCACTAATTCACCACTTACTTGACTTGTTAAATTTAAACTAACCTAAGCAAATAAAATAATTAAATAAGAAAAATTTACTATTGGGTTGCCTCCCAATTAGCGCTTGTTTAACGTCACGAGCCTGGCGTACCCCATGTGATTATGGTAGTTGGAAGCATGTTACCATTGACGACCCAGTCTTCTTGATCCAGTATTGTGTCCTTCCATGATCATATGCACGTGGATGAGAAGGAGGTTTCTCAAGAACTTTAAACTTAGTTTCCACATGTTTTTCGTTGTTCTTGGGCTTTTCCATCTTAACCTTTGGTTTGCTTTCTTCATGCCTCTGATGGACTTCCTTTTTGTTCCCTTCCTCAACCTTTTTCTCCACAATGTAGTTAACTAGATGTCTAGGTTGAGATGCAGGCAATGGAGCTTCATTTGTAAGTACCTTGAATATTGCTTGCTCTCCATCCACGCGCATTATCAACTCACCCTTAGGTACATCGATTAGTGCTCCTGAGGTTGTTAGGAATTGCCTCCCGGAGATCATAGGCACACTGGCATCTTCATCAATGTCAAGAATAACAAAATCAACAGGAATTAGAAATTTGTTTACCTTGACAAGCACATCTTCCACAATACCATGTGCTTGCTTTGTTGAGCGGTCGGCCAGTTGATCATTTATCTTCGTTGGTTTTACTTCATCAATTCCCAGCTTCTTCATCAGGGTGAGGGGCATCACATTTATGCTGGCACCAAGATCACATAAGACTTTCTCTATAGTCGTCATGCCGATAGTGCATGGACTACTGAAGCTCCCTGGATCCTTCAACTTTGGAGGCAAGTTTTTCTGTATAATTACACTGCACTCCGCTGTTAGTGTAACATGTTCATCCTCAGTGAGCTTCTGCTTCTTAGACAATGTCTCCTTCAGGAACGTTGCATATGAAGGCTTTTTCTCCAGAGCTTCTGTAAAAGGAATGTTAATTTGTAATTTCTTAAAAATATCTAAAAATTTAGATATTTGCTTCCTCTACTCATGTTGCTTGCTCCCCATGGGATATGGAGGTTTCTCAAAACGTGAGAAATCCCATTGCTTTTTCTGAACTACAGGAGGTTGCTCTTTTGCTTCTTCCTTGCCTTCTTGAGTGTGCTCATCCTTGCCTGTAGGAGCTTTCACTTTTTCTAGATCCTCACTTTTAGTAGTGATGGCATTGCAGTGCTCCCTTTGGTTGATTATAGTGTCACTGGGGAATATTCCAGGACTTCTCTCAGCTAATTGTCTTGATAACTGCCCAATTTGAGTTTCCAGATTTCTGATTGACGCATCTTGATTTTTATGATGAGTCCTAGTCTCCTTCATGAACGCTTCAGTTGTCTTTGTCAACTGTATCAGTGCTTTCTCTAGCTCAGTTGTTGGAGTTTTTGAAATTGAAGGAGGTTATAAATATTGGTCGGATTTGTAATCTAAATCTCCCCCTGGAAATCTCCTTGGGAAGTTGTTTCCTGGAGCATTGTTCTGGTTTCTCTGGAAGTTTTGTTGTGGTCTTAGATCATACCAGACTTCATTAACTTGAAAGGAATCAGCTCCTACGAGGGTTGGTCATTCGTTGGTCTCATGCTTTTCTTTGCAATACTCACAGTTAAACGAGTTAACTTGAGCTGTAGAAAGTTGCATCTTTTCCAACTTAGCATTCAAACTGGCTATCTGTTGAGATAGGATCTTTTGTTCTGCTAGCGATGCATCATTGTTTCCCAATTGTAGAATTCCCTTTCTTGGTTGAACTAGTTGAATTGGTTATGTCAGGGGCAAGAGGATATTCTATGATTCAGATGCGTTATAGGAACATTTGAAGACATCCCATCATAATAGAACAGTACAGTGTGATTACAGAAAGCTACTAAGTAGGCTTAAGTATGGGCCTGTCAGAGGCCATCCTGATGATGATACCTGGAATCCAGTGGAAGAGGCAAGACCTATTCTACAAGCCATTGCACTTCCAGAGAAAAACTGGGAGCTAACTGCAGATAACAGTCGTCCCAAGCTGTTAAAACTAAGACAGTTGAATACAGTGGCTAAGATATGGTTCCAGTTTATCATCATCAACATCCTTCCCACTACTCATACTTCTGAAGTACAGGTCAGCAAAGCAGCTCTCATTTACACCATTAGGAATGGTGGTACAGTGGACCTTCCTCGGATTTTGGCATATGGTATTTATGATTTTGCCCATTAGAAATCTCAGAAGGCTGCTCTTGCACACAGCTCCCTTATTTAGACCTTGTGTCAAAAAGCAGGAGTAGAGATACCCATCGAACACAAGCCAGTGGAAGTGTGCCCCCTATTCATGCTGTTTTCATTAACTTCACCATGGGTATCCCTCCAGCACCTCCAGCACAGCCTGTTCAGCAGGAGAGACAGCCAGATCTCCCTGCTATATGGGAAGCGGTGCAATCACTGCAACGCCAGCAGGTACATATGCAGAGGAGAGCTAGATATTCTCAGAGCAGACAGATAGCGTTTCAGGACTACATGAGTGCACAGATGATGGAGTTATGCCGACAGCAGGATAGACAAGCATTACCCTTTGAGTATCCAGCATATCCTGGATCTGATGAGGAGGCGACATGCACGACCTCCACACATGCTGCTGATGACACTACTGCTGCTGCCGACCCCGCTGAGGCCGACATGACTGCTGACATCACACTGGACCACACTGACATATACACTGATGATGTTGATGTTGCTGATGACGGAGCTGAGGCTGAGCATGACGCAGAGGAGGAGGACACACCCACCACTGATATGGAGGAGGATTGACCCTCCTATCAGTTTTCAGACTTTTATGTTTTGTTCATTTTTCTTATTTTGATGTTTTGCTGTTAGTAGTGCATGTTGACATGGGATGTATATTGAGACTGATCCTGACATGACTATGATATTTTTTTGTGGATATATGACATGCTGACGTAGTTTCTTATCTGTGACATGTGTGCAGAGTACAACATCACAAATTTCTGATTTCTTGCTTAGGATTCTTTTTAGATTTAAATTTATTGCTGAGGACAGCAAGATTTAAATCTGGGAATGGGTACCAAGCAATTTATCAGACCATAAACTTCACATGGTCAGAAGGAGAAACTCATGATTACACGGAGTACACAGAAATATCCAAATTACAAATGCAGTTTTTCAGGGGAGTTTCACAATATTATTTTCATATTATATGATTTTAAATATTTCGTATTAGTTTATTTTAAAAATTATTATGATTAAGTACTAGTTTATTTTAAGTTTTCATATATATTAATTTACTTTAAAAATTTAGAGTTTTCAAATTAGTTTAAGTACCCATCCATCCTAAATCACTAAATATTTAGTGAAAATTTAAAATGGTGAAATTTTAAAAAAAATTCCATTGAGCTTGATGTGTATGCACAGTGAGTGATTACATGAAATTGTTTGATATCTGAGATTAAGAGTATGACGTGTAAATTTATTTTCATACATAAACGAGCGTCAGTCAAGCATGCTTCATAGTTCACTAGAATAAGAGAAGAATAACTAAAGTGATCAAATAGAGAGTGGAAACATGAGTCTCACACCCTTAGCTGTAAGCTTTTGAGCCTAAACAGAAATTATTATTTTTGGTATGAACTTTACTGTTGAATCACTCTAGAACTTGTTTTGTTTCTCTTTGAAATGGTCTGTGATACACAATTGTTGAAATGATAGAGGCAGTCTTTCTAAAAGCTAGATAGCCAAATAGCCACCCTGATATTTATCCTTAGATTAAGCCCCTTTGAGCCTAGGCCTATTTATTCAATGATCACATATTATGAATAGCCACTCCACACACATCCTCACCTAAACTGATTAATTTTCAAAATTAAATGAGGAATTAGGTATGATTAGATCAAGAAAGAGAAAATCAAACTCTAGTGTATGGAAGAAAAGATGAAAAGAGGAAAAAGACAAAAAGTGGTGGAAAAGGAAAAGAAAAGAAAAATGTTGAACTGTTTATCTGTACAAAAACAGAAAAGAAAAAACAAAAGGAAAAAGGAAAAGAAATAAAAGACTCATATTATATGAATAAGTGGAAGAAGAAAAGAGGAGAAAAATAAGAGAAATCTGTTGAATAGACATATTTAAATTCCTCTTTGAAATTGAATTTTGATCAGTAATCTTAAGCCACTTACCCAGATAATTCCTTTTCTTTTACCTAAGCCATGTTACAACCTTAACAAAGACCTCTTGATTGACTTTGTATACCAGTAAGACTGTGGAGAGTGAGAATATAAACAAGCTTATGGTAGTGTTAATTCTGTAAAGTAAGAGTGAAACACATACCCTTAAACACTGAGTGTGAGTGAATAAATAAAAATCCAGTGAGAGGGTGTTGTAGATCTAAATTAAACTACTCTTATTGGTGAGAACTTATGTTATGATTTTATGACTAATGAATTATGACTGTTTGCTTGAACTCGATGTATCATTGCGATTAAACTGAATACTTTGATATCTCATTATTGGTCAGTTTCTTGTCTGTTATTCATTAAGCATGACTAGCCGTCTCCAAACTTTCCCATAGTTTTATTCTAATTAATTGCTGAGGACATCAATGTTCAAATCTGGGAATTGTTTGATAAAACTTTAGTTTATCTTGTTTTATGGACTAAAATAATGTAAATTATCTAATTGAACAAGTCAAAAACTAGGGTTTTAATAAGATAATCATAAATTTTATGAATTATTAATTAAATGAATTATCTTTGCTAATTTTAAAGGATTTGGTGACAAAGAGATTCAAATATGAAGATTTGGATAAAGAGAGATCAAATCAGAAAAGAAGATGAATCAAGGTGAAAACAAGAAGATTGAAGATCTTATTAAGTTTTAGCAGAGGGAGCTTAAGCCCCCATTTCGAAGCTTAAGCTCCCTAAAAACGCAAATAGCTACTGCCTCTGGGCGCTTAAGCCCCCAACTCAGGGCTTAAGCGCGTGACAAGAAAGAAGTTCCAAGTCGAGGAGCGCGCTTCAGCGCCCTCCAGCGCGCTTAAGCGCGCAACGCGAATCTACAATCACTGTCCTAGGGGGCTTAAGCGCGGTGAAGCAAGCTTAAGCGCCCCGACAGGTCCAGCTTAGGCCCATTCCAGGTGTTCAATTAGAATACGAACTCTTGGCCAATAAAAGACCATTGGGGACCAGAATTACATAACTTTCACATTGCAAAACAATTCTGGGTGCTTGGAGGCAGAGGGAACGTGGAGAAACATCAGATTCATGTTCGTGAGCGGCGGAGACGGATCAACGTCAAGTGTTCACTGGAAATATTGAAGATCTACCAATCACCTATGGAGTTTGGGGGAGCTTTTATATTGTCTTTTGTTCTTGATTTTTCTATGTCTGGCTAGTTCTTTAAGTAGTTAGGGTTAGATGGATTTTAGTCGATTTATTATGCTTTGAGCAATTCGTCTATTAATTGTCCTTTATATCATGAATTAAGTTATCTGTTTTTAATGCTTTATATAGGCTTGAATCTTATATAATGATCATCGGTAAATGCATGACAACAGGGATGTTGGTGTGTGATTCATATCTGATAACTTCATCGTAAACGTTATGATTCTAGGGATAGACATAGGGTTTGCATAATCTTTAAGATTCTTGAACTTAATGCTCATGTTCTTGGGGAATAACCGGGGAACTAGGGTTCTTCTAAGATCGTGAAGGTTTAGGGTAACAAGCAATTGAGCTCTAATTATAAAAGAAAGAATCGATTAGATTGATATTAAGGACAGTTAACATTAAGAAGGAATTCAAACGTATAAAGAGATTAAAGGAAATCGAACCCCTAGCTACGTTTTTATTTTATCAACTTATTTAAATCTTTAATTTGTTGTCTTTAATTCTTGCGAGTAATTAGCTTTAATATTTAATATTTTAATTTTGCAATTCAAATCATGTTTTCAAATACAACTTTGATTGTCCAACTTAAGTTGCGATAGTGAATTGGTTCTTGAACCGTAATCCTCGTGGGAACGATCTCTTACTTAATCATTATATTACTTGTACGATCGGTGCACTTGCCATGAGTAGCAACACTGAATATAGAGTTTCTCATGGTTGTTGAGTGAAGTTGGAGATTTCATTCACCAACTTGTTGTATTTCTCCCTGGAGAAGTGATCTGCGAAGAATTTGGCTGCCAGCTCATCCTACGTTCTGATGCTGTTGGGAGCTTGTCTATCCAACCATCTGAGAGCTTTCCCTGTTATAGCAAAAGGGAACAGTCTGAGTCTAATTGCATCATATGACACCCCGTTATGCTTGGTGGTGTCACAAATTCTCATAAATCTGTCTATGAAATCATGGGGGTCATCATAGTCTTCCCCGCCAAATGGATTTTTCTCCCTTAGGGTTATCAGTGCTGGCTGGATATCAAAATTATTGGCGTTGATTGGTGGTCTGATGATGCTAGAATTTGGCCTTGTGAACTGTGGAGCCAAGATTGACTCCATCAACTCCTCCTCCGGTGGTGGTAGATTATTAGCTTCCATCTAGGGTTCGGCTTTTGGCTCTGAAATCGAGGATTCCTCTATCTTTCTTAACTCAGTTAGCTTTCGGTTCTTCTTTGCAGTCTTCTCGATTTCTGGATCAAACTGTAAAGGTTCTTTGTTAGCTTTATCTCGCATAAAAGAGAGAAATCAAATAGTAACAAAATAAAAAAATAAAAATTCCGATCTCAAAGATCGAAAGTTAAAACTAATATTGGCGTAATTAATCCCCGGCAACGGCGCCAAAAACTTGTTGCAAAATCGGCAAGTATACCGTTTGTTCCAAGTAATAAAATAATAAGCAAAGATCGTTCCCACGAGGATTAATGCACCAAGTATTAATTTGACTATTCCCTTAAGTTGGAAAAGAAAATTGGTTTGTTTTGTGAAAGTAATTGATTTTTAGAATTTTAAAACATAATATAAAAACAATAATATTTAAAAATAGAAAAATAAAAAAAAATTCAATTCAACGCATGCAAAAGTATCAAGAATGTTAAGAAAATATTGATGAAATTTTGTAAAAAGGATGTAGCCAGGATGCACTTCACCTCCGATCCTCCCTTATATTCCTATATTGTATTTTATAATTAACTAATTGGTTTGCTTAGACAATTCATTATTTCCCTATAAATTAGTTGAACCCTAATGTCTTAGTGATTTCAACCCTTTAACCCAATTAGAATCCTAATGTCTTAGTAATCCCTCTTGAATTAAGCATTAAGCAAATGAATTATGAGTCTGCAATCTATGTAAGCATGTGTCTAGATTATACACAAATTGTTATTCTACCCTTGTCCAGATTAAAACCTCAATATGTCTATTGCGAGTCCTAAACCTCAATGTCCTATAATTAGAGTGGCCAATTCCAATCAGGATATGGAAAAATTAACACAGGTAGAATTAAACAAACAAACTAATTAAATTATAAAATATCAATACAGGAAATATAAAGGATTCACATTGGGTCCGTGATCCCAACTACAAAAAGAAACTAGCCAGACATAGCTGACTCTAACAAATTAAAGAAATAAAAAGTATTCATGAAAACAATAAAGAAAAAGAAGAAGAAGAAGAAGAAGAAGAATCAATGGTCTTCGTTCTTCAACTCCGTTGGAATCCTGATCTCCAGCGTGAGCCTCCAAGAATTCTCTCCAACCAAAGATGATTTGTTTCTGGGGTCTGAGTCTCTATTTATAAAGTTTGTGCCCTTGCTTAGAAATCTTGATCAAATCTTCATCGTATATCTTGGACCAATCTCCTTTGATACAGTCTGAAATATGAATAAAAACTATCTCGTACCTCCCATGCTACTAGTGCCAGTGCCGCACTAATAGCGTGGGAGTATTGTTCTTGAATCAGTAGCTTGGTGCTACTAGCATGAATCCTGCGCTACTAGCGTGGGTGGCAAGATTGGCTGGCGCTACTAGCGCCAATTCCACGCTAGTGGCGTGGGTGTCTCTGGATGAAAAAGTTCCTCTAGCGCTACTAGCGACACACCCGCGCTAATAGCGCGGGGCTTCAGACTTGTGCTTCCAATTTGGGTTTCTTTCTGGTCTGTTTTCCTACAAAATTAGTAGAAAATCAATGACAAAATATCTGATTAATATTTATCAATTTAATAACAATTCTAGCCATTTTTATCCAAGATTGATTTTGGCTTAAAATCATATATATGTTGGAGGCATATAAATGGCTTCTTTCAAAAGAGAAAGATCAAGTAGTGTGCTCACTATATAAGTTTAAGACAAACTATTATAAATATTTGGGGGGCGGTCTTGGCAATCCCTTTAGGATTATAGTTCGGTGAAAAAATAATTGGTCTTGAACAAAAATTTCTTCAAATAATTTTTTTTTGGGGGGGGGGGGCTAATACCAACCAAACTACCAATTAGGGTTTATTTCAAGTGTTCAAGCGCCATGATTTAACACTTTAATGAACCTTAATGTATTTAAACATTAAACTTAAGTTGGTTTCTTTATACTTCCTTCATTTTATACCACATATATTATCATATTTGATCAACTAATTCTTGCCCAAACAAGTCATAACCAATTCTTCCATATATACTATTAAACTAACATTATATCATCAACATGATTACCAAGTCAAACTAGGTATTCATACCTTCAAATTACTTGAATTATACCTAGTACTTGATTGCAAAAAACCAATTGAATTTAAGAACTTCCGAAGTCCTTTCTTCATGGAATGGCCTAATGCATCATATATAAGGCCATCAAGCATTCTCATTTTAAATGGCTATTCAATTAGCCTAATCAACATGATTTAGGATCAATATTCATCATTCCATTCAATTTAACAACATTCCTAAGAACCATTTCAAGCTATGGTTGAATTAGGCATCACTAGGTTCCGTGAACTTTTACACATTTTCATTAGTTCCAACATGATTCATTGACCATTGTACCTTCTAATATACCTTAATTCACACTTGCATTAAACCAACCAACTCTTATACTCCTTATTCCCCATTATGGTTGAATCACACACACACACACACACACACAAGGGTTCATAAATTTTCTATGTTTTAAACCATCAATACAATGTCTCATTTACAATACATAAATTCCATTGCAGATAATCTCACTTAGAAATATTATCAAACACATTCTCTTCATTACTTTCTTATGTTTAGCCGAATTGTCCCTTTGCAAAATCACCATACTATCATGCCTTTCATTTGCTTTATTTCATGAATATCAACTCCACATCCACATCCACATACCAACAACATTCCCAATTAAAATTCAACATCTAACCATCATTTATCATACCACATTCAGCCCAAAATACACAAGAAGACCTAGAATTACATCAAGAAAACTATCCATTAAAAGTATATTTTCTTACCTCCAATGGACTCCACACAAGCTAGAAATTATTTTATAACTTCCAAACCATAAAATAGACTATTTCTCCTCCATGTTTAGGTGCAGGTCATAGCAAAGAGGAGAGGAGAACTCACTTCACAAAGCCTCCCTAGATGATCTAAATGGTGGGTTATCTTCACAAGACCATTGGTTTCTTTCTTGTATAGAAATCTAAGTGTTTTATGGCCAAAATGATGAAGAAAAGAGGTTCTCTATGTCATTGGTGGTTCAGCTATGTTGGAAAAAAAAGGAAGATAAGCTCGTGGAAGAGAAATAACACAAGAGCATAACTGACTTAGCCAACAAAAATGGTCATAAACTAAAGAAACTTTGACTTTAAATTAAAATCATTCCTATTGTTTGATTTTTTTCCAACTTCGACTTTTTCTTAGTTTAATTCCTAATCATAATTAAAATAAACTAAAACCACTTTAAGTCTACCATTTTTCCTAAACAGTTTAATTATACCATAAAAATCAAGTTTTGCCTATTTGCAAATTGATTTCTAAACTTATACATATTTGTAATTTGACCCACAATTCTTTTGAAGAATTACATCCATGTCCTTAAATTTCTCTTACTCATATTATAGTCCATAACTGACTTGATTGGCATGAATTCAATTCCCATTAACAATCATCTCTTTGATCATCTAAATTCCATGCTTAAATTTCAAAAGCATTTACCTAATCTATCCCAATTATTCACTTTAATAATATGGGTTATTATATTATTGACATGTAAATAGTATCTTTAATCATAAGTAAATAAATATCATGTCACTCCTTTTTTTTATATAGGTACAGTCTTCATTGAATTTTGAGGAAACTCTACCCTATGGGATAGTGTTAGCTAAGGAGGGACGATATTATTACCCCCTCCAAATTCATCAAACTTTTGTCTTAGAATGTATTTATACATAAAAGAAAAATATTGTGTAACACAAATTTATCCCTATTGCGATTTCGGCAAGTGCACCGGTCGTACAAGTGATATAATGAAAACATAAATTTATCCCTATTGCGATTTCGGCAAGTGCACCGGTCGTACAAGTAATATAGTGAAAATGAGTAGGGTTGTCGTTCTCACGAGGACTGATTAACCAAACAATAACTTATCTATGCAATTAAAGTTAGATCGATCTTAAAATGAATTTGTTGAGAATATTGATTTGAATTGTAAAAACAGAATTTCAAATAAAATATTTTTAGTTTTCAATATTAAGAACCAAGAACAATATTCAATAATGAAGAACACAAAGAAAACAATTTAAATTTAATTAATAACGAGCATAGTTAGGGATTCGACATCCCCAATGGTTTTCTAACAAGTCTAACTTTCATGCAATCAACATTCTAGACTAATTATCAACGATTCTTTCTAATCTAACTAAACCCCCAATCCCTTGGTGAATTTAGTTCTCTACTTTATTCCAAAGCCCTAACCCCTTAGAGCCTTTTTCTAGAGCAAGCATTAAGATCAAGAATCATAAGTCGTAAAACTTATAAGCCCATTCCTAGAACATACAAACCCTAGCAATTAACCAAACGACAATATTCCTATTGACATGAAATATTCTAATGCCCATTTAAGATTGATCATATCATAAACAAGACTAGAAATTTAAAACAGATTAATTTCATAATTGAAACATGAACATTAATTATAAGAAAAATTAAACAGCATTCAGGAACCAATTGGTTCCGTCTCACCCTAACTACATAAATTACCTAACCGGACATAATTAGGAAAATAAGAAAACAAGATGGAAACAAATATAAAGCATAAAAGGAATATAAACCCAGTCTCCATGGTTAAGCTTTGACAGTTCCTTCGTTCCTCAGGTCCGAAATGGAGCTTTTCTCTCTCCTAAGTCGTTATCATTAGCCCTCTGTCATCTCCACTGCATCCTTGAATCCTAAACAAAAGACAGCCATATCCTCCTCTTTTTAATGAAATAGAACTAGACCTTTTAATTTGGATCAGGCTCGCTGAAGCGAGCTGCTCAACGAGAAAATTTAACTCCTTGCTTGCTTTGCTCACTTGAGCGAGCTGTAGAGCGAGGGAATGAGAATTGAAAGAATGTCCTCGCTAGACTTGCTTGCTCAAGCAAGCAAGCCACTGAGCATAAAATAATAATCTTTTCTTGAATTCTTGACTTGGATTTCATCTTTTCTAACTTCAATGATCTTCACAATTATAATTCATCATTTTAAGCCTGGAATTATCATAAAAAGAAGTCAGAATCACATCCAAGTATTAAAACCTATATTCTTTTGCATTTATAAATTATTAAAATGTTCTTGATCATATTTATCTGTATTTAATATATTTTTTCTCTTAAAAATATAGTATATTTGATACTTATCAAATCATTTGCAGATTTACTCATTGTTGTTCTCGGCAATAGACTAATTTAAGAACATGAGACACATGCAAAAGTATAAAAATCATGCTCAATGAATTATCAAAGAAAGAACTAGACAGTAAATCAATCCATCAGCGATCAGACTTAGGAAAAGAATATGCCTCTGAGAACAAGCAGCTAATCAACCAGTTTCCAAAAGCTGCAAGTCAATAAAATTATAGCAGAAGATCAATCAATCAAGCATAGAATCTGAATATAATCACAATCTTCTTAGATTTATCAAGTCACTCATCACTCAAGTGTCTAAGGGGTAGTGTTTCACTTAATACTTCACTGAATCAATACTAACATAGGTTTGGTCTCCACAGTTAAATAACATGTATAAAGATCAAGAGGTCTTTATTTAGGTTGTAATAGGGCTTGCTAAAGGTGGGATAATCAAGGGAAAGTATGGCTAAAGAATTAGAACACAGAAGGATCTTGGTATAAGTGTAAGTAATTTAAACAAACAATCATTTTTCTCCCTTTTTCCTCCTTTTCTTTTTCAGTATTTTTATTTTTCTGTAACTTTCTTTTTCAACCCCATTACTCTTCTTTTTCACTTTCATTTTCTATTTCTCTTAATACTTTTATTTGCATAAAAAATTTAAAGGCAACACCAAATAAATATTTTTATTTTTCACTATTTTTCAACCTTTACTTTTGTTTAATTCACATAACCTTCTTTTTCAACACTAAGCAGGGGTGTGCAAAATAACCAAAAAACTGAATCGAACCATGAACCGAACTGAACTGCCCCTTAAAATAACTAGTGTTTAAAAACCAGTTCATGAACCGAACCGGTTTTTAAAGAACCAATTCATGAACCAAACCGGTTTTTAGAACCAGTTTAAGAACCGAACCATTTTTTAGAACCAGTTTAAGAACCGAACCATTTTGAACCGAACCGTTTTCGAACCAAAATGTACCGTTTTCAAACCGAACCAAATTGATTTTTATAACTTTATTTTTTAAATTTAAATTTTTTTTCTTTTCAAAAGAGGGTCGACCCGAACCGGTTCCGAACCGAACCGTTTCTCATCGAACCGAACCACTTCCGAACCGAACCAGTTGTGAACCGAACCGAACCATTTAAACCAATTCAGTTCGATTTTTCAAAAAAATTGGTTCGGTTCGACCCATGCACATCCCTAATAAAGTATATAGTTCATGCTTATACCCTATCATAGAAATTATGAAATCCATACCTATTTAAGGTAGATGTGTACGTGGAGTGGCTAATTAAAACATCAGGTTATATAAAAAAAAAAGTCTAGGCTCAATGGGCTAAGCAAATTATATCAAAATGACTGACTTTTTGGCTAAGTAGCTAAAACAAGAAATAAAATGCCTCAATCATGTCAAAAGTGCATGCAATCAGCCATCTCAAGGAGAAATAGAACAAGTTCTAGAGTATTTTCAACAGTGAAGTGCACATCGAAAAGAATTTTCTGTTTAAGCTCAAAATCTCACGGCTATGGGTGTGCAATTCAATTAACTATAATCTTTCTCAATCACTTAAATTGTAATCTTAATATTCTTGTTTACTCTTATACTTACTCAATCAATACTTATTCACAAAATAAAAAAGTATAAGTCATTACACTATGAATTAATTTTACTGACTAATTCCCTATTAATTCTCCATTGGTACAGTTCTAACTCTTAACAATAAATCAAGAAAAGAAAAGAAAAGAAAAAATTGAATAGAAATTAAAAAGAAGTAGAAAAAAAAGCTCCCTGAAAATCTTTGCAAATTAACATGCAACAGGGATCATGACTGACTGCTACTTTGTAATGGTGGTGCTCCCCTTTCCCAAATTTAAAATTTTGTTGTCCTCAGTAATAATTGCATATCAAAAACAAAGAGCATGAAATAACAAAAAAACAAACAGTAGCATCAGAAAATTATCAAAATACATCACCATGGAGATCAGAAATTAAAACTAAAGAAATAAAATAAAATAAAAAGAACAAAAACAAAATGAAACTAAAAATAAAAATAAACGGAAATAAGAAAATCTATTGGGCTGCCTCCCAACGAGCGCTTATTTAACGTCATTAGCTTGACGTTGACAGGTGATCAAGGTTACTTGTAGCAAAGAATCAAAGTTGGCTTTGTTCCCTTGGTCATAATCGTTTTCTTGGTTTTCTTTATCTTAACCTTGAGTTTGCTTTTTGTTCTTAATAGATGAAGATTTTCGAGTTTTGTTTTTCCACCTCCTTTGTCTTCAACAAATTGTGGATGTAAATTTGAGGAGAAAAATGTAAGTGATGGATAATTAATTATAAAAGCTGAAATATTTAACTATTCTCCATCCACCTCGCAAATCACCTCATCCTTTAAATCAACTACCACTGCATCTGTAATGGCCAAAAATGGTTCTTCCAAAAAGTGAGAAATAGCAGGGTCCTCATCCATATCAATTACTGCAAAACTCTCTGTGTACGCAAAGTTGCTCACCTTGATCAACACATTTTTAGTAATACAAACAGACGCTTGAATAACGCAATCAGGAAATTACAAAGTCATCTTCGCGGACCTTATATGTTTATTCATATTTTCTCCAATAAGGTCATTAGCCTTTGATTCACAGTGGACTCAACATCATATAAAGTTTTCTCAACATATATGTCTGCCATAGGGGTGGGAATGTCAGTGCTTCTTTCATTGAATGCCTCATTTGAAATCAAAAGATTAGTTTCCTCACAATCTTGATCACGTAAAGATTTCATCTCTAGCACCTCATAGTCTGAATCCTCTTCAATTCCATACTCCTCCATTTCTAGTGTTTTATCATGATACTGCAGGAAGGTAATCTTCATTAGAGGGGGAGTTTCTACATTATAAATTTTATCCACTCGCTCTTCTCTCACTTCAGAATATTCCTCAATTTCTGATTCTTCAGTAACTTTCTCCAAATCTTGATCCTTTACGTGCGAATTTCCTTCAGCATATTCAGTGAGTTGTTCAGGATCTCTGATGGATGCCTCTTGGGTTTTGAATAAGGTACTCATATCTTGCTTGAATTGCAAGAGTTCCTTTTCCCATTGGAAGAGGGTATTCTGTTGTTCTATACACTCCTCTTGAGCTAGAACATCTTTTAGTGGTTAGCTTTGAAGAATCCAAGATCTGCCTCAAATTCCTCCGTTAAAAAATAGGGGATTTTACGGTATACTCAAGAAACACAAATTCTTCTATTATTTTTTGATTTGAAGCCTTAAGTTCTTAAAAATCCAAATTCTTTATTCATATATGTTAGGGTTTTTGTGTGGTATACCTTGAAAATTTATATCTCTTGAGTTGTTCAATGATTTAGAGATTTATTGTTAGATTTACAGATTCTTTAATATTGTAATTTTAGGGATTTTGATACATACTGTGTAATCTTGAAGCATTGCATATGGCATAAATTTTTGGAGCTTGGATTGTGCTTAATTGTGATATATTAGTGTGATAGGACGGTGAAATTGTTGATATTTTGTTCTGTAAAAATTCGAATATTGTATTATGTGTTAAAGTGAAGTGCTTGCGTGTGTGAAAAATGTATCCTAGATGTCTTGGGTGCAACCAAGAGGGTTGGTGACGCATTACTTGGCTTGAGAGTTTGTCTCAAGGCCTAGAGCCTCTAGAACTCACTAGGGAGTGTGGAGTTCTTATGTGAGAGGAGTTGGTGAACTCCTAGGCTCAGCTTGAGAGAATTCGTAGAGCTTGGAACGGTGTAGACAATAGAAAGATTTTTTATATTTTGATTGATTACATGTGTGTCGAGTGTTTGTAAAATGCTACTTTTGTGATCAATAAAATATCTGCGGCTACTTCAGTCTAGACATAGCATCTCATTGCACTAAGGGGTGTGAACTAGAATATATCGTATGTTTTTGTTTTTGCTTTTAATTTTTGAATTTTCTGTATTGAGATAGGAATTATCATTATTTCTGGTTTCTTATATTTCCGCTTTAGCAGTTTTCTGTTATACTAAAAATTGTTGTAGCATATTACTTCTTCTGTTTTGTTGGATTTAAGTGCTGCTAAAATTATCTATGTTTTCTGATATTTGGAAATTGACATTTTACTTTCTCGATAAGAAAGTTTCCTTTGTTGTGTTTACTCTGTATAAAAGGTTAGGTCCGTTTTCTGCTATTAAGCATTATATAGAAATTTTATAGGGCAAAGAGACTTGAAGAAAAATCATAAAATTGTTATAATTGTGTAACTGTTGTTGGAATTGAATTTGCATAATTATTTGAAAACAGTCAATCTAATTGTGTTGGTATGGTAATTGAACTATTAAGTTCAACTTTGTCTAGACATATTAATTTTATAGATCTACTTGTAAAAAAATATTGAAAAATTTAAAAACACCTATTCACCTCCTTAGATGTTCTTTCACATCCTAAGTAAAGAAGCTATTTGCCCAACATAAACTACTAAACCAAAACTCACAGATCAGTAATAAATTTTTAATAATAATAATAATAATAATCATGCTTTCTTTTACGTCATATATCATTCTCAATAAACCATCTTGTATAGTACACAAGTGGTGGTTATTGGTTTATTTAACGCCGTACGTATCCTTTATATGGCCCAAAGTTTTGCTTGATTGTCTATTTAATCAACTAATTTAATTGATCTATGACAAAACCAAGGGATTTGTACAAGAATTGTGTGCTCATTCTCGTCCAAGCTCTTGCGGGGGCCATTTGGAAAACGCAAACCAAAGACGAAATGGACAAAACTTCCCACTACAAATTGTCCGTGACTCCTTGTCTTGCGACCCCGAAAACCTATCATTCACATGCCTTGCCATTGAATGGTGAGCACAAATACCAATTTTTTAATTTGCTTATCTTGTTAATGTTATTTTTTCTTTCCTTCCGTACTACCCCAAAGTTCAACCTCGAGATTCCAAGTTAGATTTCTAGGTTGTGGAATGTTCACTTGGCCCAAGAACAATGAGTATTTAATATTTGATGTGTTAATCCGTTTTGAAATAGTTCTTATTTTAAAATTTTAATTTGTTTTTAATACTATTTTTTTATTTTAAAAAATTAAAAAGGAATTTAGTTATTTTTCTATTAAATAAAATGAGAGAATATTAATGATATGAACTGAAAAACTAATTTAATTGAACATAAAATTTTAAAATTAAATATATCTAATAATTTTCTTAATCCTTTTAAAAAATTTAAATGGTAACTATTTTAAAACAAAAGAAGTATAATTAGAGTACAAATACGGTGTGCCAAAGGAAAATTAAAGGGTTCGCATTTTTTGGTACATTGGGGATTGAATGTGTACACTGTAACAGTAACAAAATCAATAATTCTAAAACTTCACTTAATGAAGAGATTAATGGAATTTGTCCTTCACATGATGTGAAGAACCTAACTCAAAAACTTAAACTCTGATATAATGTAAAAAATTAATTCAATTCAAGAATTTAAACTGTTAGATAAAATTATATTAATAATTTTATATTTCTCTTGTACATTACCTGCATTTACCAAAATCCAAAGAAAATAACCAACACCTACCAAGACTTCTTTGAAATTGATTTGGAAAGACTTACCAAAACATATTTGACAAGAAAGAGCAAATCACCATCTTGTGAGGTAATGTTGCTGAGTCATTACTCTACTACTAAACATCATGATAACAAATTTATTTCCATATATGGCCCCATTCTCACGTCAACGTAAATTGGGGTACTAAAACACAATGTAATGTAATCACATTTGTTTGTGGGTTTTCTTAATTAAATACGAAAGAAAAAGTTAAAAGTGAATGGCATGAAGCAGGAGACTATCTATATGTCTAGCTAGCTGGTCATCATGGCAATAGCATTTCCTCAAACAAAGTGCATTTGAAATTTGGAAACTATTACATGGGGGATTAAGAATATTGAAAGATCATGGAACTAGAATGCTGAAGCTTTGAAACAACATTTGTTACAATAAATAGCCCCCATTTCCTGAAGTAATAAAATGTGGGTTCAATCTTTTTTTTGCTTTATTAGAATATGGTACGAAGAGATAGGGGACTCACACCTACAGTAAACCTAATTCATAGGTAGCGGATGCATTCTTTAGGGCCTTAATCATATGAAATGGCCTATGTTGGGGTGTAGGTAGGGGTATCTAAATGACTAGCTTGACTTGTGCATGTAATGCCAATTTAAGACATGGAATCAATGGGTAGGTTTTGAATAAAATCTATGGTTTTAGTAGTTGCATGCTCTTTAACTTCCAAATCCCCAACTGTTGTTCTGATTTTTCTTTGTGTTGTTTCTAGAATTTTCCTAATTGTAACAACAAACGACCTTAAAACCCGTCTGAATATTTCACCATAATTGAAGTTGGAATAATGAGAGAATACACATTATTTTTTAACTATTTTTCCTTTTTATACAACATTCTTATATAAAAGTTTGTTATTCTAAAGCACTCATCGTTTGCAAGAATTAGAGTAATATATAGGAAATAAAGAAGTAAAGAAATATTATATGCAAAAATTAAGACCCTAAATAATGCTATTCTTTGTAGCACAATTATACATCTACCACACTTCAATTTAGTTAAAGTGAGTTTGCCATAAAAGTGAGTAAATAAAAGTGTAGCTACTCTTAAATTTTAATAGAATAAGGTTATAATATACTTAAAATTATTTCAAGAGTAGAAACAAATTTACTTACTCACTTTAAATACAAACTTATTTATTAAAGTCTTATCTAGTTTATTATTAAAGTAATGGTGAGCACTATGGATATATTAATTTATATATTTGAGTGAAGAAAAATAAATAATAAAAAATATTTTTTTAAGTGGATTAAAATATCAATGGTTTTAGAGAATTAAATCGTTTTATTTAATTTAGATGAAAGTTATACTTACAATCTATTTCCGTTTATAATCTCTTACAACCATATCTTAACCTTTGATTTTCGTCAATCAATAGTTATTATTTTTGTAAATCAAACTCATTAATTAATTATTATAATTCGCAATAAATGATAACCGTTGATTGGCGAAAATCAACAGTTAAAATAGGATGATAAGAGGTTATAAACAAAAATAGGTCATAAGTATAATCTTCTTTGTTAATTTATTACTTCAAAAAATTAATGAAACACTTGTTATTTTTAATTTTATTATTATCTCTTGGTATCTCTAATAAATGAAGTGAGCATTAATGGAAAGAGAAAGTAATCTAATGATAAGAAGTACTATATGATAAGAAGTTGTTGAGTACTTGAAGATAATTGTAGCTGGAGAATAATAATTGTTTACAATTTGGGTTTTACAAGAGTTATGTTGTAGGAAAAGTGATTGTGTAATGTTATAGAGATTCGTTTTGCGTGCCGTAGTTTTTTTGTTTTTTTTGTTTCAAAAAGTGTGGGCCCCACAAAATGTTGTGTGTGTAGGAAACTTTGTTGTGTCATGTTAAATGATAAATGTAAACCCCTTACAATTTTATCCATTTTATCTTATCTATAAGATAAGTAAAAAAAGTAATTTTTAATCATGTTATCATTTTTTATTAATATAAAATATTTAAATGAAAAATGAATGGTAGTAGGTAGGGGTGAAAGTGGACTGAGTTGGGCCAAACTTTGCCCCGAAAAGCCTAAGTCTATGCTAAAAAATTTCAATTTGGCCTGACACAAGCCTAGTACGTGTCTAACTGTTAACCTGACTTGACCTGTTTATAAAAAAAACAAATGGTCTAACCTAGCCCGTTAGCCTGTTACTTTTTAACTTCTAAGCAGAACCATGAATCAACTTTATAAAATACTCAAATTCTGTTGCTAAACCAAAATTCATAATTTCAACGTCCAAACAGAATCATAAATCACAACAAAACTCATACAATCTACATTTAAGCCACTTTCAAAAGCAAAATGCTCAAACTAAATGACATATATTTCATCAGATCCAACAAAAAAATCTATATTATGTAAATTAAAATAACTACATGAATCCAACAAATACATCATGATGCTTGTAGTAAGTATAACCTCTCCCAAAAATCTTTTAATATATTCATATACACAATCTAACATGTTGATATGTTGATTCCTCCTACATAAGAAATAAAGTCAGATTTCTATTAAAATATAATCGAATATAATTAAGTTTTAAATAATTGCAATTGATTAAGTTTAATCTTTTATTTTTTCTTCAAGACATACTTATTCTATTTTATGTTATTTAAAATAAGGAAAATAATTATCTCATTTTACATGAGATAATTATCTCATGCATTAGATATAAATTGGATGTGGGACCCACTTTAAATTTTCTCTCTCCTTTATTCTCTCTCCTCTCTCTTCCATATGTGGTTGTAGGAGATTGTTTTTCTCTCATGTTAAATGAGAAAAACAATCCCCTTAAAATAAATAGTATAATATAGGTCGGCTAGTAGCTTAAAGGCCAGGCTTAGGAAAGTGGGCCTACAGTCTTTTTATTAAATAAACTTTTTCAAGGCCCAAACCCAGCCTATTTTACGAAATATACTAGATCAGATCTGACCTGACGTAGGCTGAGCTGTAGGCCCCTGTAGGCCGGCCCAGTTTCACCATAGGTTTAGAAAAAAAAAAATTAGTTAATTGTATATAATTATGATTAAAGGAATTTGTTATCGAATCTAATTTAAATTAACGGTGAGTGTTATGAAATTTTATGTTATTTAAAAGCGTAAAAAATGTGTCATTTTAAAGGATGCAAAGTTATGTCATTTTAAGAGAGAGAAAGAGATAGATAAAAGAGGAGAGAGAGTTGACAAAAAAAATTGTGGGTCTCACCTCTTTGTGAGAGTGAAATGATATAAGTTGTGTCATTTAAAAGGATAAATATTTTTCTCTATTTAAAAATACTTTTAGTTTCAATAATTGTATAATACATAACAGATAATAACAAAAAGGGTAAATACCATTTTTAGTCCTCAGCAAATTTCACGATACCCGCTTTAGTCCCTAGCAAATAAAAAGACCTATCGTGGTCACTAAGAAATTCCAAATGTACCCATTTTAGTCCTTTTAGGGACTAATATGGATCTTTTTTGAATTTGCGAAGGACCACGATTTCAATTAATTGGATCCATTTTGAATTTCTTATGTAACGCGATGAGCCTTTTTATTTGTTAGAAACTAAAGAAGGGATTCTGAAATTTGCTGAGGACCAAAAAAGTATTTACTCTAACAAAAACCCGTTGCTTGTGGATTAAAATATTAGTAAATCATCATATCACTGATATGGTCAATCTAATAAATCAGAACAGGTCGATCTACTCCAAAACCAATAAAAACTGAAAGTAGAAAATTAGTTTAAACTTATTTTTATTAATTTTTTAGTCAACCAAATATAATTTTTTGAGAAAAAATAAAGACTCGTGTATAATTGTTATTATTTAATTTTTTATTAATAATTTATCAACTTATAGAATATTTACTATAATATTATTTATTAATTTAAATATTTTCATTTACTTTAATTTTTATATCTTATATTAATTTAACATTTAAATATTATATAGAATTAAAATATGTATTTAACTATAACGAATTCAATTACAACTATAATGAGACAAAAGGACCACATGCCACTGTTGATTTTTCTTGACAGGGCAGCCACACCTGAGTGACGAAACTATCCTCCATGCAAACACAAAACAACGTTTCTGCCCCGAAACCATTGTCGATAGGATTAAGATTTGAAAAAACCACTGAATATCACGACAATTACATTGCTGACCTGCCACAGCATACGCCCAAAACCTTAAACGGATATTTGGTAGATAAATTTTTTTTTTTTATTCGAAAACTATGATTAGCATAAATGTGATAGAAAATAAGATTTTTGAAAATGTGATTAAAAAATTATTTAGTATGCCAAAATGTTATTAGAAATATTGGATAAAATTTACTGACTTTACATTTGTTTATACCTCTACTTTGGTATTTTCTTCGATCATTAGTAGGATTGTTTTTATCACATTTTCAAAGATGTAATGTTTTGTCACTTTTTTCTTCAATCACTTTTCCAGCAATTTAACAATATCACTCTTTGGGTGGTATTCTAAAGACTAATTTTTATCCAAATTTTTACACATAAAATGAATTCCAACTATCTCACTTTATTGGATAAATTTTTTGAAAAATAATATCAAACATGATCATCTTAAAAATCTACTCAATCTTTTTCCGATATCCAAAAAAAAAAAAAAAAAAATCCTACCGAACATCCCCTAAACACTTGGTAATTATGATCCAAATGCATCTCGTTTTCCTTTTCGTAATTTCCCCCAAATTCATGTCCATCTACACAAGGAAATTAAGCTCTTAAAAGAGTTTTCAGAATATGAATTTATTTTATTTTACTTTATATTACTCTGTAAAATATTCAAGCATAGTTAGACTACTAATTTAAGAAAAAAACATATATGTATGATTTTAAAGGATATAAAATTATATCATTTTAAGTGAGAAAAATAAATAATTTATAAGAAGAGAAAGAATGAACAAAAAAATTAAAATATAGATCTCACCTTTTGTAGATATAAAATGACAAATTATGTTATAAAAAAAAAAAAAAAATGACACAAATTATATCATTTAAAAGACAAATAACTTTTCTTTAATTTAATCATCCCTTGTTCCACTTTTAAAACATTTTCAAGATTAGATTTATTGGGCGTGATTGTGTTTTGATATTTTTTTGTGGAAACTATTTTATAGAATAATTAATGAAATATATATTTTCTGTATATTTTTTATTTTGAAAATTAAAAATAAAAATATAAAATAAAAGCAACTCAAATATATTTTCTAAATTCAAACATTTTTTATTTAAAAGTTAAAAAAAATTATTTTTGAAAACGCAATTCTAAGACTATATTCTCTTTACTGGTGGCCCAAAAAATAATAATAGTAATAAATTACTTCTTACATGACTCATGAACTCCTGCTAAAATGATTATACCAGATTTGATTGTATCCAGATTACATCACATACAGTTAATAGTAATAAATTACAGTTAGAGAGATAAATACAAAAGTTAGATTTTGTTTTTGTTTTTTTTTTAAATTAACTTTTAGAAACACTCTGATCTTTAGTAAGATTATCGTAATTAAAACACTCTTACCTTTTCCACTTATTTTACGCTCCGGCAACAAAACCATAAGTAAATATATAAAATCAAGTTTTAATTTTTTTAATTTTTTATATACCACATATATTCTTCGAATACAATTCTGTTTGGTTTGAAAATATCACTATAGTGGGATAGAATCATGGTGAAACTAACTCTGCAAAAAGAATTTTTTATATTCAGAAAAACTTTGATTTGAATTCAAAATTTTGCTTAAACAAAATCAAATATTAATACTTGAACAAACAACTTTGGTAATTTTAATTTTAATTATGAACAAATTAAAACAGCTGAACCCAAAATAAAAAAAAATAAGATCAGAATTATTAGCTTTCAAAACGACAGAGGCATTGGGAACATAAATTGCCAGATCTTATCGTTTTGCATTTTTTTTCTCTCTGTTTGTTTACCAAGAAAACGAAAGAAACGGAAAATTCAGGAAAAGAAGAGAGAGAGAGAGAGAGAGAGAGAGAGAGAGGTGATTTTCATTCCTTGGTCGCAAACAGTAGAGTAACAAACAATATATTCGCCTTTACAGGGAGCATCAAGCAACAACGACCAAAAAAAAAAAAAAAAAAGATAAACAAACCCTAACATTTCTATGCTGCTGCTTCTTTTTTTCAAGATCCTGATGTATATTTACATAGAAACCAAAAAAGAAAAAGAGATCTCGCTAATTTACCATATGCAAGTTCGATTTTCTCGGAATTTTTTTTTTTCCTTAGCAGAACTCTTCCGAACTGAGGAGTTCCGTGATGTAGCGCGTGTCGTGGCCGAGTCGAAGCGCTTCGAGGACGCGCTCGAAGACGAAGACATGGCAAGGCAATCGAAGCACTCCTTGTTGCTCGTAACCGTACTCTTGCGCCGATTGGTTCAGAAGCTTCACGAAGACCGGGTGGTTCAGCAGCTCCGCTCCGACGACGAACCGCTCCATCTCGTCGCCGACGTAGATCGGCACGTGTCCTTCCGGCACCACCGTGGAGGAGCGGCGGATCTTCGCCGCCGCGGCAGCGCGGAGCGACTCCGATCGACGGCACGGACGGCGGCTCCCGCGCTGGGAGTCGGAGCGGAGGAGAGTGTACTGAGAGGAGTCGGCGACTCGGGACAGCCGGCGAATCAACTGCTTCATGACGGCGGAGGACGGTGGAGAGAGAGAGAGAGAGAGTCGAAAGTTAGAGAGAGAAAGAAAAAGTGAAAGAGAGAGTGTATGTTTGTTGTTGTGGTTGTGGTTGTGGTTGTGGTGGGTGAGAACTGAGAAGGGAATGATAAAAGAGAAGAGTGTGTGTTTATATATATATATAGGTGTGTGTGTGTGTGTGAAGGGGAAAATGAGTAAATAAGGATTCTAATAAGAGAGTGTACACAATGGAAAGGTGATGATGCGAGAAGTCTGGGAGGTACAGGTAAGCGTACTTGGCAGGTACAATTGGTAAGAGAGAGAAATGTAGAGAGAGAGAGAGAAAAATATATATGAAAAATTAAAGATGAAATAAAATAAATGTGAGGTGAGGTGTGGTGCATCCGTTAAAGTGGGGTTATTTTACCATCAAGCACATGCTCTAATGGGTGAGGACTGAGGAGGCATTGGGGGTGGATTCTCTTGTATTTTTTTATATTATTTGATCACGTAAATTTTTTTTGTTTTTTTATATATATTAAATAAGTGATTATTACTAATAAAAAAAAGATATATATATATATATATATATAAATTTTATATAATTAGATAATATAAAATTTTGATATGAGATGATCCAATACCACCATTAAATATACAGTTATGTTAAAACTTCATATAAAGAGATTTGTTGTATTTGTAATTTTTTCCGGATCGAATTTGAATTAATTGACACCCGATGATAATATGATATCAGACGATTCATAAGAAAATATTATTTTATTTTATTTTATTTTTTTATAAATCATCTGATATCATATTATAAGAGAATTGTTTTCTCTTATCAGTTACCCTTTAATTTTTGTATAATATTTACTTTTTTATTTTTTATTTTTTAATAACTATAAATATGATAAAATTTTCTCCGAAAATTGAAACCGTATTTTATTATGGCAATGGATTTAGTTGTTTGGTTTTTAACTCTTTGGCTTTTCATAAATGTCATGACTCTGCATATTGCCTTGGGGGGTGGAGCGTGGGGTGGGATAATACTATGGGCATTGGGGTGAATGTTTACCACTGTTTCTTTATTTTTTTTTGTTATTTATCAAGGTTAATTGATCTTGACCATTGGAAATTTTTTTCATTTATTTTTTAATGAATGTGTTATTGTGTGTTTATTTCTCATTGGACTCTTGTAATGATCAAAAAAGAGTAAAACGTTAAACAGAAATACTCTCAGCATTTTTTTTGTTTTTAATATTTTTTACTATTGAGTAAAATTTAATGACAAGATTTGTATAAAATTTTATCTAATAATAAATAAAATATATGCATAAAAAATAAAAATATTAAAATAAAATAAATAAAATATATAAATAAAAAATTAAAAATATTAAAATATTAAAATACTAAGATCACTGTACATTTAATCAAGCTGCTCAATCATCTTTTGGGATTAACATCTGATTTTATTTTATTTTTGTCAAAATATAATTTTGTTTTATGTTTATTGTATTGAAGTAATTTAATATTTATAACATTACTTTATGGGTGAACTATCATTAGTTAGTTATTTATAGATTTAAAGCAAGAAGAAGGTTATACTTACAATCTTTTTTTTTTACAACTTCTTTTTTTTTACAACCTTTTACAACCTCATGCGGAGGAACTACTACCAATGGGCGGAGGCTATACCACCATATCAAGTGAGTTCGATATTATGTCATAACCCAAAACCTTAAGACATTGGGTTCATGGGTGCATCCACTTACATACATTGCACTTAGTCCATTACCAACCAATGAGAGACTCATCACACTTGAATATCTCAACAATCTTCCCTTCAAGTGTGAAACCCAACATTGATACGCTCCACCTCAACCGAGTACCCAGACTCAAGTATTCAACTTGCCTCCTAGCCAAACTCATTACACTTGAATATCCCAACAAATTATAAAATAAATTTATGTTTTGTTTAATTGCAAAATTAAATGATATAAAAAATTCAGAAAAATAAAAAAACGAAAGTGACATAAATTTATTAAAATGAAGATGAAAATAGATAAAAAAATAAAATAAATTAAGCACACATTTATTAAATTCGGAGACGATATTATATCTGTCTCTAATAAGTGAAATCTCAAAATTCATTAGGGAAAAACTAGTTCAATCCCTATTATAAGATAAACTTATATTTAAAATTAAATGTTGGCGATGAAAAGTTAATATGTATAGACGAAAAGTTATCCGTCTCTTAATTTGATTTCTTAATAGTTATATTCAGTGTTTAAAAATCCGGCCCGGCCATCGACCCTGCTGAGGTCAGGGGTCACGGGTTCAACCGGGGGGTCAGGGGTCACTATGCTGACTCGATTTTATATATTAAAAAAAATATAAATAGATATATCATATATGAAAATATTAAAAAACAAACCACCAATCATCAAAGATTCAAAATATACTTAACATAATTTACCAATTACAACCGCAAGTCAATATTATACAACCTAATTAAAGTATCAAGATATCAAAGTACAAAACTCATATGCTAATGAGGTCACTACACTGACCCGGTTCTGCCTCTTTTGAGAAGGCCTCTAACAAAGGAAAATTTAAAGGAAGTAAGAATGAGTTTGTTTTCCATCGACAACCATAAGGATTTTATTTGAAGGGATAAAATTCTTACCTTTTCAAGAAGATTCACGGCAGTGAGGTGAAGATTGAAAATATTTAGGTCACTAGGATAGAATAGAACAATTAGATTTAGGTTTGCAAGTATTTTTATTTATTTTTTAATACAACAATGTTGTTTCATAGAATTTTTTGTAAAAAAAAAACATGCAATGGCCCCCTTTGACCCTCAGACCCGGGAGTCACTGAAACCCGGCCGGGTTTTGGGGATCCGAGGGATCGATATGCATATAGGGTTCAACTTGTGATCCCAAACCTCAGAGGAGAGGGGTCAGAGTTGACCCGGGTCAACCCGGGATGGAGCGGAATTTTAAAACATTGGTTATATTATTATAGAAATGTATTAAATACTTAGATTAAGTATTCTGATAGTCAATTTAATTTTTAATAATATAATTCTAAATAATTTTTTATAATCAAAATTATTAAAGTAGATTCTTGCACGCAAATGCTTCCAAATAATCTCTGATGCTGATACGGCACATGCAAGTAAATGCCTTGAATTCTAATGTTAACCGCTCACCTCTCAGGTGATGACTTCAATATCCCTATTGTTTGTCTAAAATAAAATAAAATAAAATCCCTATTGTTGATGTAAGTTTCTGGTAGCATGCTGCTCCATGACAACAGGCATTCCAGCTTTGGGATGAATTCAATGTTTTGTAACTCTTATTGCTCCATTATTCGCATAAAACACGATTCCTTGCCGGAGTATAATTTAATAACACGCGTAGATAAAATAATAAATAGGAAATTTTTTTAACTATTTCCTATAAAGTTTTTTTTATTATTTTTGAGTTGTTATGGAGTTAGAGCTAAGTTTGTATAGCTGGTGAAATATATCGTTATATGGGCGCTCAAAGTAGAAGTGGTATGGACCAAAGTTCAAGCAAAAACACATAAGTGCTATGTCAGGTGAGGTTGAGAGAAGAGAATGTAAAAGGACATAATAACTCTATATTTTAACAAAGTAACAATTCATAAAAATAATGAATTGCAGATATATACCCTATCAGGTGAGGAGCTATGGTGAAGCAAGGAGATGCTAGAAGTGGCATTTACTTCCAATTTTTTTGGTCATATTCCTAATATTTATCTTTCATGAATTAAAATAATGTTAACCTCGTTTTTCAAAAAACAAAATATTTATCAATAAAGTTACATATTGTCGGGATCCAAAAAAATCATCAAAAGAAGTAAATCTTGGCTCTTCTCATAATTTTATTCTAGAGATAGAATTCACCAAAGGGCGGCTTAACTATCTAGCTTGTCTAGGCAAATTAATGCATTACATGCTTAAACCAAACATTGGGACCAGGGTTAGATCATCCACAAAAAATAACTCTTATATTCCTTATCAAAGCTCAGAACTGCATGGCTAAAGAATAATTTTAGTAATTTATTGATGAATCATATCTAATTGAAAACTTTTCCTATGCAAAGATAAAAGGACTAGTAATTTGAAATTTAAAAGTATAAACATGAATTCAATTGGTGTAACTCAATTGGCAATATAAACTAAATAAGTGGAGAGAGAATCTAAATTCGATTATCACTAAATACATCTTTAAGAAGCGATGAGAAATTTTAACTGTAACTAAACCCCGACTCGAGATTAATGAAAAAAAAGAGAGAGTATAAACATAAAATATAAATTAATGCTGTGGTGAATATTAACCAATGGCTCTCTCATGAGTTATAGTCTCTCTCATGTCAGTTATTATTGATCTTCCAATTCCATTTGTTATTATAACAAAATATAAAATATAGAACCACAGCGTGACCTGTCTCCCATTATTTAAATAATTAGTTCATACAATATATAGTAACTAATTTTTTTCTATTACATTTAATATAATCAATTCCAATGGAGATTCTAACTTTAAACAGAAACTTAACCACTATTTTTTTTTTTAAAGTGTCTGCTTGATTCGTTTTAAATAGAAGATTAACGTTTTTTTTATACACAACTTTAAAATGACATCATTTTAAAATTCCGGGAGAAAAGTTTATCTCCTGTGATCAATGTTATTAGAACCGGACCGGTTATTGACTCGGCCGAGGTACTGGATCACTGGGTCAATGGTTCAACCGGTGGGTTACTGGTTAAACCGCATGAACCATATATATATATATATATATATATATATATATATATATATATATATATGGGTTTATCGTTTCTCAAGCTGCTTGAGACAATGTTATCTCCGGCTACTAAATCATAACCGTACAAAGATGGATCAAGGGTGATAAAGGAAGAGAGAGAAAAAGAGAATCATAACCATTCAAAGGTGATGATAATATAAGGAAATAAATAAATAAAACGACATAGTTTTGGGGTGGCCAGAGATAAACTTATCTCAAGCAGCTTGAGAAATATTTTTCCCTATATATATATATATATATATATATATATATATATATACATGGGGAGGGATCATTTGACTCCAGAGTAAAATTTAAAAGTCTTACTCCTCATCTCAGCCCTTGATTTCCGCTCCTCCAACGGTTATCATTTAATAAGTTACAACAATTAATTATTAATTTCAATTAAATGATAACCGTTGGAGGACCGGAAATCAAGGGCTGAGATGAGGAGTAAGACTTTTAAATTTTACTCTGGAGTCAAATGATCCCTCCCCATATATATATATATATATATATATATATATATATATATATATGTATATGTATATGTATATGTATATATATGAGATGATTATATTTTTGTTTCCAAATTACATTATGTACTCCCGGAAGTACACTAGGTTACACGATGTACTTCAGGGAGTACATAGTGTAATTTGAAAAAATTTGTATAAAAATTTTGTAAACGGATCTTTCCCATATATATATATATATATATATATATATATATATATATATATATATATATAGAGGTAGGATCCTTTGACACCGGTGTCAAATTTCAATTTTAACACCTCACCTGAGAGCCGTTAGATCAAAAAAGATCAACGACTCTGATTTGCAAGCATGTGACACCATTGATCTTTTTTGATCTAACGGCTCTCAGATGAGGTGTCAAAATTAAAATTTGACACTGGTGTCAAAAGATCCTACCTGATATATATATATATATATATATATATATATATATCATGATCATTTTGCACCGGTGTAAGATTAATAAGTCTTACTCCGCATCTCAACAGTTGATTTCCGTGCATCCAACAGTTATAATTTAGTAAGTTATACGAATCAATTAATATTAATTAATTATTAATTACACTACAAATTTCACCAATGATTTCCGTCCATCAATGTTTGAGATGTGGTGTAAGACTTGTTATTCTTACACCACATCTTAACTGTTGATGGACGGAAATTATCGGTTGAGATGCGGTGTAAGACTAATTAATCTTACAAATGATCCTGATCATATATATATATGTGTGTGTGTGGGAAAAATATTTCTCCGGTAACTTGAGATAAATTTATTTTCGGCCACTCCAAAACTACGTCGTTTTGTTTATTTATTTTCTTATATTAATTGATTCACCTTTGAATGGTTATGGATTCCCTTTTTCGCTCTCTTCCTTTATCACCATTGATCAAACTTTGTAAGGTTATGATTTAGTAGCCGGAGATGAAATTATCTCAAGCAGCTTGAGAAACGATAAGCCCTATATATATATATATATATATATATATATATATATATATATATATATATATATATATATATATATATATATATATATATATAGGAATAATCCATTTTCAAAAAAATTTTTATAAATTTTTGCAAATTATACTATGTACTCCTGGGAGAACAGAGTGTAGTTTGTAAAAGTTTGTAAACAAAAAGTTTGTAAATATAATCCTCCCCTATATATATGGAAAAAGTGTTTGACATTTTAAATGACATAAAGCTATGTCATTTTAAGGGAGAGATAGGCACAAAATAATTTTTTTTTATTTAAAATTTAAATTAAAAAAATCATCAACTTTCCTCCCATGATTTTCATTTCTTGTGTCTATCTCTCTCCTAAAATGACATAACTTATGTCATTTAAAATGACAAACATCAAACCCTATATATATATATATATATATATGGGTTAAATATTTCAACTGTTACTTTAGATAAGATTATCTACAGTTACTCCTATTTAACTAAGTTTGACTAGTAAGACATAATAATTGCATTTTCTCTCTGTGATGTTAACCGACAATGTCTAAGCAGAGAGAAAAAAAAAATAACTTTATTATTATAATTTTGTCTTACTTATCAGACTTAGCTAAAAAGAGATAGTTATAGATAATATTATCTAAAGTGACTGTAAAAATATTTTTTCATATATATATATATATATATGAAATTCTAATTCCTGTGAAAAGTGTGTCTTTTTTATTTCAAAGAACAATTGAATACATAAAAGTGGTATACCAAAACAGAAGATGGAAATTTGAAATGTTTTCCGGGGACAATCTCAAATGGCGCATGGACTTCTAGTCGAACGTATAAGGAAGCCGCCACCGGCCAGAGTATAAGCCTATCAACCTGTGGATGGATATACAACCCACAATCCTGGCATTTACCATCTCTAGATGTATACACACCCCTGATTTTCATACTATCGAACTATTGATTTTAATAGTGTTAAAATTGGGATCTTTAAGTAAAATTGAAAGGAATTAAAAAATCGTAAAACGTAAAATTACCATGTAAAAAAATCATAAAAAATTATAAAAATGTAAAAGCATTTGGAATATTAGTAAAATCGTTTTGATGAAAATTTTTTTTTATAAAAATATAAAATCTTAATAATAAATTGAGATTTTAACAAAAATGAGATTTGTCATTTGAGATATTGCGCTCCTCATTATCAGTTTTCTTAACCTTACTTTCATGAAATTCACATGATCATATCATGTGAGGAATCATAACTATACAAGGGTGAATCAATGATAATAAAGAAAAAGAAAAAAATATTAAAATAGATAATTACGAAATCATAACCATTGATTTACCTTTGTATGTTTGTGATCTTTTCACATGACCATATCATATTTTTTTCGAAGATGATCCATTTCCTACTTTCATACATACCAATTACTAGATTTTGAGCTACACATTTATGTTCAATTTCAAAGAGAATGTATACATATATATAATTAAATATAAATTATGGAAAAGTGAATCCATCCTTAGAAAGCGCCAGATATGATTATCTCTTATTAATATTCATGAAATAGAAACAGCCTAATGATATGTTACAGTAAAAGTTTGGTAAGATTTGATACCAACTATAAAAGTAAATAAATAAGTGTCTAAAGTATAAAAACGACAAAATAAGTGACATTTTTTTTTTGGAAACAAAAAAAATGACTTTAACGTGAGAGAAAAAGAGAGTGGAGGAATGCAAGAAACGTTGAGAGCGCAATTACCGTCGGGCAAGGGGTCCCTATTCCGTATTCCGTTTCAGTAAAGTTCCGTAACTCCCTTTTCCATAATAAATATTACAAATAAATATGATTTAATAAATGTAAATGATCATCAATAAGCGCACCTTTATGAATTTCTTTTAGTTCTGCAAAGAATTTAATTATAGTAATATTTTGATGGTTGAATTTCATTGTATATTTTATCAAAAATTATTTCAAATTTTTAGTTTAATTTTAAAACACACGTCAAAATTGAATTCTTCAATTCAATTCACTAACAATTATACTATCTATTAATATTGCAAACGCACCTTTATGAAGTTCTTTTAGTACTGCAAAGAATTTAATTATAGTAATATTTTGATGGTTGAATTACATTGTAAATTTTATCAAAATTATTTCAAAATTTTGAGTTTAATTTTAAAACACACGTCAAAATTGAATTCTTAAATTCAATTCACTAACAATTATATTATCTATTACTATTTTATATATTTCTCTTTTAATAGATAATAAATAGCTGGATTCTATTAAAATATATTATTTCAAACAAAAATAAATATAAAATTTTCACATTATAACTTCATATAAAATTTTAATATGAGGGGATACATTTCTAATTTATAATTTACGTAATATTTCATTCTTATTATATTAATTATGCATTGAACTAGTAGATGTTATTTAAATTATTATGCATATTTTAAATTAGATGATTGAGTTTTATTTTAAAAATAATGTAGTAAAATTCAATGTATAAAAAACATATTATACTTTTATTATATAATGAATAAATGCATTAATGTATTATGAAATTAATAATAAAAAATATGAAATTTGTGAAAATAATCAAACAAATTACATTTTCCTGCCTTCATGATATAATTAAATCATATTTTATATTCTAAACTCATGCTAATATATGTTTATAAATTTAACCAAATCCTACAAAATTCGTTGTAATTTCAGATCCGTACAAAAAAAGGTTTGAAGGAACATATTTTCCATAATGTTTTCTTTTTATTCTTAAATTTTAAACTACTTTTGCTAACATAATTTTTTAAACTCTTAAATATATAGTATAATATTTATTTCTTATTATTTTTCATTCTATTCCCCTCATTTCTATATCAAAGTAGACATTATAATAAGACAATTGAGAAACTTAACACTATTTTTTAACTCATAATCTTGTCTTTGTATTTAAATTTGATTAATAAAATAGTGCACTAAAAAGAAAGAAGTAGTAAACTTATTTTCTCTTTTAATCGAATAACGTAAAACTACTACTTTAAGAATAATCATTAACATTTATTATAATCGAATCATATTTGTGCATAGAATTATTTAAACAATTATTAAATATATTTATCAAATTTAGGTTATTAATGCATTTATCAAATTCAAGTTAATTTTATTACAAAAAATAGATGAGTTATACTTTTAAGAAAACAAATGTAATATTTTTAGAATACTTGAAAATTTCTAATAAATTTCTCTCTTTTATTTTACAAGTCTCTTCTTTCGTGCTTTATTATTCCTCCTACATTATTCACTCTCACTTCTCTTGGGTCTGTCACAATGTTATTAAATCCGGCTCGGATATCGACTCGGTCAGGATACTGGGTTACTGGATCACTGGTCAGACTGGTGGGTCACTGATTATATCGATTGACCCGGATATATATAAATATATATAAATATGAACATATAAATTTAATCTGTATGATGTTTGTCATTTTAAATGACATAAGTTATATCATTTTAAGAGAGAGATAGACACAAAAAATGGAAATCATGAGAGCGAAAGTGAGTGGATTTTTTTTAATTTAAATTTTAAATAAAAAAATTATTTTATGTCTATCTCTCTCTTAAATTGACAAACACTTTTCCCAAATTTAATTATATTTTTTATATCTAAAATGAGTTAAACAATGTTGACTAAATAAGCTCAAAAATTATCCAATCATATTTTTACAAGTTCATAAAACACAAATAAACAAAAATGCACGCTATTACTATTTCAATTTAAATTACAACTCAGAATCCCCTTAAACATGCCTCTTAATGACTTTCAAAAGGCTAGATGTTATGAATTCATATTTTTCAAATTCATCTACATTGAAATGACATATGTGTCATTCTCTTAATTTATTGTTCCGCAAATTGCTTCAGTTTTAGAAGCTGAAATTTGAGGTTATTGTAGAAAAGTATACTACTAGGAAATAAAATTACAAATTTTTTAAAACATGTTCTACAAGAAGCTCTCTGTCTTGTATTTATTAATGTCAAATAATTAATATTTATCTGAAAATTTAAGAAAACATCAACAAAAGGGGAATCAAATGTTTTGCAAATTGTACAGTTGGGACTTGGGATTAAAAGTAAATATGGAAGCTACTTTCTTGTTCTTTTCAGATAATCGACACCCTCCCAATTGCACACGTTTGTGCGGTGTGACATGTGCTTGGCAAGGATTTTGGCTGCTTCTCTTAATTTTTTGGGTTTTGCTTTTCTTTTTTGTATTAGTTACTTTTTGAGTGTGATTACCACTAAAGTAAGTCTCTTTTGCTGAAGATATGCTTGAATATTATTTGCCTTTTATTGTAACAAGGAATTTAAGTTTTAAAAAGCATGAATTCATAAATATCAAGTTGCTATTTTGCTCATAACTTAGGTACTACTATGGCTTCCAATTCTAGGTGCGTACTTTCACTCTAGTTCTTCTACTATAGGTGGTCGCTCATTTAATAAACACATCTTCCGTATCAACTAACATCAGAAATTAAGCTTGTTAAAAGAGCTAATCTAAAAAGAATAATCTATTTAATGTGAGACAATTTTGAGTTCAGTATCACATTGAATCTCCACCCATCTTTGCTCATTGTGAAGTATATATAGTACAATTTTTTTCTTAAAAAAATTCTATATAAAATTGAAAATAAGTTCTCTCCTTGATTATATTTATATTAGTAGACACCTCGAATAATAATAATAATAATAATAATGAGAATTTAGCCATAATTGTTTTAAAAGTTGGATTTTTTACTTACATCAGTGTCACTTTTATTCCAAATTAATTGGAATTGAACTTCGATGAATTTAAATAAAAAATTGAGAGAAAATAAATAAATAAGAGAAAAAAATAATAAAATACAAAAAATGCATAAATATAAGGAAAATAAATAAATATAAGGAAAAAAAATCTGAAAGGGCGTATGAAATCATGGGTCTATCTCTTGATAATGTTGATATCTTTTCTCAGACAAATGTTATGTAATAAGGGCATATGAAATAATACAAAAAAAAAAAAAGACTTTTCAATCCATTTAATGCTGTTTTATTACTTCTCCCAAGTTTCGACCGATCACTTTTTCTTTTGTGTCATGCTCTTAGTAATACATTTTTATTCTTACAGAAATATCTTGAAGTTTGCGAAAAATATGCTTAAACAATGATGTCTCACATTTTCAACCTTGGTGTTGGTCATATCTTTTATCGGAATCTTCAATATTTATCTAATCTGTTATTATATAACGATAAATTTACCTTAACATACTCATTAAATGTTTACTTATTAAGAGAAAAGAATTTTTTTATGAGTTTCGATTTTCAATTATAAACAAAATTAGGGTATTATAATAATCATTGCTTAACAAAAATTCCGTCCGATCACAAGTTTTTATTTTTTATTTTTTTCTTTTTTTAATATGCTACCGCACTGAAGCCAAATATATCACATGATTGGTATTCGAATGTTCACATCTAACGAAAATCTAAATCAGAAAAAAAGTGGTCTTCCTTTTTTTACTATATACATATTGTATGAATGTGTTATTCATGTTTTTCTGAGAACAAAATGAAGGATTTCCTATATGCTTAAGGATGAACAATTTTGATGTTGTAAATAAGCTTATTGAAGGACCTCAAATTGAAGCTTTATGAAGATTAAAGTATAGCAAAGTATATAGGTTAGAAAGTTAGATTGTTGTTACACACTTTTTATATCACTAAGTGTCATTCTAAGCACCAATGCATAACATGCATTTAATATTCATTTGAAGATGAAAATCAAATAAAAGTTGATGGACATGCACAAAAATTCGATTAGTAAAAGTACTTTTGAAAGTTCTTTTTAAATGTTGAAAATTTGAAGTTTAATGAATTTCAGTAGTTGCTTGATGCAACGAGGAAACCAATGACCTGAATAATTCAGTTCAATGAAATGCTTGATGTAGCGAGCAAACTGGTGAGATGAATAATTCAGCCCGATGAAATGCTTGATGTGGCGAGCATTCTAGCAAGTTGGGTCGTGAATCATTTTAAAACACATTTATTTGTTCGTTCTTTACAACACTTTTCAGAAATCACTCACTCTTCCAAAATCTCTCCCTCATCATTTTTCAGTATTCTTCAAGAATCAAAAGCCATCTTTGTGAGATTAAAGTCATTGAAGCTCCATTATGTAAGACCTATGAGTGTGTGAGAGTGAATCTCTTGTTCCCATCATCTTTCTCAAAAAAAAACCCAAATCTTCATCAACATTTTTGTTCATTTGAGCTCTAAGCATTTGGTGTTCTTGTTGCTGAAATTTATGCACGATTTTTTAGTCTTATTGTGAGATTTTGAACTTTGTTCATTATTCATCAAAATTGGGAAATTGGAAACATTTCTTTTGGATTCTAAATTCAAGAACCAACCTACATTTCTCGGTTCTTAGATCCTTGTGAATCTCCATTGTGGTATATTATGAGAAAACTCATTTGCCTATGTTATTCTTTGATTAGAAGAATTATTCCGAAATTATGAGGTATCTTAAGTAAACATTTTGAATCTGATTTTGTGACTTCAATGATTTATATTGTTAAATCTTAGAATTCGTGATTTGTATATTATTTTAGTGATTTTATTGTGATATATCCAAGTTTCTTGTTGCATCAATTTCAAGGATTTTAATACATATATCCTTATCATGACTTTATGCATTTATCATATAATCTTGGAGCTTGGTTTGTGCTATATGTGATATATCCAGTGTGATCGAACACTGTAATTTTTATTAATTCACTTGTGATAAATCTAAAATTATGTATTGGTTGTTAAAATGAAGTGTTTGTGTGTATGAAAAATCTGTCGAAGCGTGTGGGTGAAACCAAAGAGGGTTGTTAACCTTTGTTTGGTTTGAGATTGTTTCTCAAAGCCTATCAAGAATCCACTAGGGAGTGTAGAGCTCTTTTGTGAGAGGAGTTTGTGAACTCTTAGGTTTGGTTTGAGAGAATTCTTAGATCTTGGAGTAGTGTAGGCACTATGAAGATTTTTGATATTTTGATTGATTGTGTGCAACGCGTGTTTGTAAAATGCTACTTTTGTGAACAATAAAATATCTACGGCTACTTTAATCTGGATATAGCATCTCATTGCAATAAGGGATGTGAAATATATCATGTGTCTTTTGTCTCTGATTTAAATTCTGAATTTTTTGTATAGAGTTGAAAGTAATAGTGTTTTTGTTTTGAAACTGCTATAGCTATTCTCTATTAAATTAAAAAGTGTTAGTAACAATTTTATGTTGTATATTAAAGTGTTGTAATAGGTTTACTGTTTCTGATATACGTGTTGTAGCATTTAACTGTTTTTTTATTATTGGACATTAATCATTTTGTAAGAAAGTTTATTAGAGCGTTTGCACTCTGCATAAAAAGTTCAAGTACGTTTTTCTGTTATTATATTTCATGTAGCATTGTGAGAATCATTTTGGTCATATAGGGACCTAAAGTAATACAGTAACTTTGTTATATTTGTGAGACTGTTATGTATTTGCAAAATAATTTGAGGACAGTCAATCTAATTGTGTTGGTGTGCTGATTGAACTTTTTAGTTCAATTTTGTCTAAACTATATAAATTTAAAGATCTACATTTAAACTTTTTTTTGAAAAAATAAAAATACCTATTCATCCCTTTTAGGTATTCTGTAACTGTCCGTGTAAGAAGTCACTAGCCCAACACACATGACTATATAAATAATTTTTTAAGAATAAAATACAACAATTTCACTCCCTCTCTCTTTTTTCATCTTTTTCTTATGTCCATGATAAGTATAAAAATGTTAGATTTTGAGAACGAATAAAATATTTTCAATAAATATTCTTATTGACAAAATTTTATTATAATAAGATAAACCAAGAACACAACTTGTTGAAGTGGTGGCGGTGGACGAGTTGTTCTGCCACGGTGGCGTGGCTATAACAGTTGGGCGAATTTATACGCGGCAGTGACGGCACCGCAAATGGCCGTGTTGGACACCAATCATTGGAATGAAATTCTGATCAACCATTTTCTCGTGTTATAATTATTGTTGCTTTTCAATATTCTTCTTCTTCTTTAAATAGTTGAAGTTTTTTATTCGACTTTTAATCATTTATGAATGAGTTCTTAGATAATAATTCTTATAATTAACATAATTGATAGATTATTAAAAACAATAGAGGTAAAAAAATTGTGTCTCGTCACAAAACCATTTTAATTTAGGGTTTAATGTTTTTATTTTTACTGTAGAAAAATTTATTCTACCACGCATAATAGTGAATAAGTCTCGTTATAAAAGGAAGAGAGAGAAAAGATTAGTGAAATCCACTTACTTTATTTGAAAAAAAATTCTGCAGTGAAATATTTTTCCCTTTTAATTTAAAACACTTCAACCCAATTCAAACATTAATAGGAGTAAAGCTTCCAATTTCTGCGTAAATTTGAAATAACTAAGAAGACCATCTAACAAATTAATAGGGAAACCATTTTATGTTTGTTTTCTTCTAATTAATTTTTTGTTTCTCTAATTTATCAAATTGGTGGAATTCAATATAGTATAAGAAAACCTTGTTAATGATCTATTCCTTCACCTATATTTTTTTTTTTGTTGAATTTTTTTCAATTGAACCTTTTCTTCTTTCATTTTTTTTTTAGTTTTCTTAAGGTATCCCCGGTCGACAACCGAAAACTAATCTTTTCGAAACTTAGAAATCACTGAAGTAAATTTTACCTCTATCAACAAATCATTTTCTCTTTTCATTTTAGGGAATATGCTACTAAGATTCGAACATAGTTGATGACCATGTGCCATTTAATGCATGTGAACGCGTTGAAAATAATTATACATTTTGTTATACATGTTAGAGGCTATAAGGTTTCGGTGGATTGCTTCCTTGCATTTTTAGAAGTGCATGTTTCATTTTCTGTATTGTTTAATAAACGCAAGGGAGCCTAAGAAAGAAAAGGAATTGAAGTTTGAATTCAAATATTATACAGTATTCAAACATATAAAGAAAGAAAAAACAACCTTGACGTGCAATATTTGCTTGTGTGAAGCCTTGTAGTTAAACTAAGTATTTATTATTAAAATTTAAAATCTGTAACAAATTCTCATTGATGCAAGAAAGAAGGATATTTTGAAATACAATAATGGGTCAAACAAAAAAATCTAAAATAATAAAGGATATCAAGAAACTGAATTTTAGTGACATTTTACTAGTTTAAAAAGAACATATATAATGTTAGGTTCGATGAACAATTTTTAATATATACAATATTTGAGACCTTTCTTTATAACAAAAAGGAGGACATTATACAATAACTTTTACAATTTGAAATAATGTGCCTATGTTGAATTGTGTTCGTTTATTTTACGTTGCTAACCATAAGTCATTCGAGCTTTGGCTTAATAGACAGACAATATTCATTATTTTCATCTAAATTCTTAATAAGTAATTTATTTCTTTGCTATAAGAAAGTTCAAAGAGTAGAAAAAAAATCATGTTCCTAGCTCAGGGCATGCCGCATGTCTCAACTAAAAGCTTACAATAACAATTACTATGAAAGATTAAATATTGATAATTTACAATTTAAAAATTCAGTTCCCAAAACAAATTTGCATCTATAAAGTTATGTTATTGCTAAAGTAACAATTACAAACTTTACAAACAAATACAAAAAAAAATGTAAAGAATATATAATAAAACTTTTATTTTTCTTACAATATTTTACCTTCACTAACCATAATATTCTTTCGTAATGGTATCCTCCTGTTTTAGACAATAAATGAAGATCCAGATATTTTTGTGAAACTCATAAAATTGTCTTCAATTATAAGTTTATGTTTCTGGGTCCAATTAATGTTTTACATGATATCAGAGTTTGTAACCAAGAAGTCACAAGTTAGAATATCACCATCCCTATTTTATAACACTATTAGAAATTTCTCTACCGAATCATTGATTAATTGATTAATCCAAATTAAGCATGACCATAAGAAGGACAAAATTCTCCCAACCAAATCTTTAACACAATTGCATATTGAAGACTAGAACTCAAGAGCGCTTATTGAATTAAAACAATCTCTTACAGTTGAGTGCTTGTTGATATAAAAATAATAATACTGTAAGAAAGAGGTGGCCCTGCCTAAAAAAACAGAGTTGTTGCTATCAGACTTATTAGCCACAATGGATACAGGTTTGTTTGTCTTCCTTCCTTTACAGACTCTCGTCAATGTCTGCTCAAAAGGAGCTTACATCATGGCCACACGCATTGGTGTGTTGTCCTACAATAAAAGCGACCGCTTTCCACCACGGCTTCTTATCTTTAATTTGTATATATGACCAAAAAGAATTAGAGGGTCGAACTTATCTTTTAATCTTCGTACAATCATACAATAAAAGTAAAAGGAATTTGTAAAGAATTTTGGGATACACCACCCCAAAAGCTAACTCAAAGGGTGGGAGTGTCCAAGGCCTTATAGACTAATGTGGACAATGCAACAGGCTCAGCCTACCTGTGCTAAGAAACTCCACAAGAGAAAGTGAGGGACGGCGAGGCTCTGATACCTTGTAAAGAATTTTGGAATCCACCACCCCAAAAGCTAGCTGAAAGGGTGAGAGTGTCCAAGATCTTATAAACTCCACATTAGTTGCACGTACAACCAATATGGGACTACATATCTCAACACAATTTGCAACCCTAAGGGCAACATATTCCACACAATTTCATAACTACAACAAAAGATTTCAAATACGGAACTTGGTTTCTTTCAAAAGAGATATATATAATAACAAGGGAGACATGAATAGATCAAAGCAAGTAACCGCTCTATATAAAATGCAATTAGTGACGCCAATCTGTGGTAATGGTTATCATTTTCAACTGATATAGTGGTATGAAGGCTCTTGACTATAACTCAGAGGACAGAACAGCCTAGTACATATTGTTACTAACTGGCTTTTATAACTAAAAGATTTTTATATTTGGCATGCAAAGAATCTTTGGGGGTGTGCACACTGAATTGGTCTATTTTTTGAACCAGTGTGAATTGGTTTGTAAAATCAGTTCTCAACCCAAAAAAAAAAATATGAAAAAGTTGAGGAAAAAATAATAAAAAATTACAATTATAAATTATAGTAGAATTTTTTTAAAAAATAATAAAGAATAAAAGAGAAAGTAAATATGAAGAGAAACTAAAGAGATAAAGTAATAAAAATAAAGAATAAAGAAGAAACAAAATAAATAAATAAGAAAATAAAAATGGAGAGAAACGGAAGAAAAGAAGAGAAGAAGAAAAAAAAATAATTTGATTCATGAAAATGTTCGTTTTTCAAAAGTCTATTCAGTTCGTGAACAGATTTTTAAAAACTAGTTTTTTTAAGTGCACCATTCAGTTCTTTTTGGTTCTTTTGCACACCTTTAGAACTGGTTCGAAAAACTAGTTTTGAACCCAAATAAAAATTAAGAAAATTATGAAAAAATAAAGAAAACATAAAAAAAATGATACTAAAAATGATACTAAAAAATTAAAAAAGAAAAGAAATAAACAACTAAAAAAATAAGAGAAAAAAGAAAAGAAAAATAAAGTAAAGTAATAATAAAAAACTCTTCACCAAAAAAAGTAATAATGAAAAACTAAAGAAATAAAGTAATAAAAATAAAGAAAAAAAGAAGGAACTGGATAAATAAATAAAAGAATAGAAAAAATAAGAAAAGAAGAAGAAAAAACCAATTCGGTTTATGAAGTGGTTTTTTAAACTAGTTAAGTTCATGAAACTTTTTTTTAATACTAGTTCTTGTAAGTGTAATTCAGCAATTCAATTCTTTTAATTCTTTTGCACACTTCTAAGAATTTTCATCAAAAATATTTTCAAGAGCTAATTAGAGTTATTTGATTAGAAGATAATGTTTACTATCAAAGCACACATTAGATAGCTAGCGAAAAGATTAGCATATTGAACAGATTGTGTACCCAATCATAGTATTTTGTTGTGCTGGAAGTAGTGTGCTTCTTCATGCATTCTAGTAGGTAAAAATTAAAAGGAATGTGATCATACAAGGCAACCTGACACTTAAGTCACTATCATTCACATCTATAGTATGCAGTGTTGGGTATGATTCATACTTCGCATGCTAATGAGAGCCTCTATTGTCGGGGTCAGCAAAAAGACAACTAGGGTCCCATAGAGGTCAGATACTATTGTGGGTCTCTGATTTATTGTAATTTTTTATTTTACTTAGTAGTTTGGTCTTGAGTCCATGAATAGTTGTTGTTAGAATTTTTTAATCCTATTTATATTCTCCTTATAAATCGAGTGACTTATAACGAGTGACGGTAAGGTGAATATAGTACAAACAAGGTGAACTTAGCCTATATTGGGTGAACATGGATAAATCACCGTGTCAATTTCTCTCTTCCCTTTCTCTTTTCGTTTTATCGATATTGTATGTGTGTGTGTTGATTTCTAACATTTGGTATCAAGAGCTTTGGTTCTGCGATCGGGTTTCATTGACAGATTTAGATTTCGTGATTTTAGGTTTTTTCTTGGCATAGAGAAAAATGCAAAAATGATCTGGGATAGATGTCGACTGGAATATCACGGATAGAGGTTGAAAAGTTCGAAGGAAAGGGGTTCGAGTTATGGAAACAAAAATGTTTTGATGATAACAAAGTGGCAACAACAAAAGGGCAAGATCATTTGATCAAGAGCAAAAAGCATCAACCATATGTGGATATTGAAGATGTATGATGTAGCCACACAAGAAGAGCGATGACATATCAAAGTGGCAAGATCATTGGATCAAGAGCAACAAGGAATAATTAGAAGAGCAATAACAAGATCAAAGACAACTAACCATAGACAATATCTAAGAGAAGCTTAATATCATAACCATGGTGAAAAATGATCAAAACCAACAAAGTGTCAAGCATTGTCATATTCAACAAGTCAAAGCATCAAGTTCAAGAAAAGATCCAAGACACAAGACAAGAAGCTAAGTCTAAAATCATATTTAGAATATATATTTAGGACTTAGAATATATGTGAGGGTATATGATAGATTGCATTGCATGAGCTCAAAGTAAATGTGTTTTTCAAATTACATAATCATAACCTTTATATACTTGAAAGAAATTTGAAAAATTCATGGAAAAGATCCTTCACATATTTTATATCTTCAAAACATATTTATCAAATCAAGATCTTTCACAAAAAGTAGTTGGAATCAAGCTAGAACACATTTGAACTTAAAATTTGTTGTTCAATTTCGCTGCTTCCTTCCATACAATTTTTTGTATCTAAGATGATGGATTTGGATCTTGTATTCTCATAAAAGTTGTATATCTCTCTTTTATTTTTTCAACGAGACCAAGATCACATCAATCCGACAAGTATAACTCAAATTATAGCTAAAATACAAAACAATGTTCTTACTGTCAAGTTGGGAATCGATTACCACTACAACAGATCCCAACGGCTATAAAACGGCTAGTTTTTCAAAAGAGATTCCAACGGCTATAAACAGCTATAAAACGGCTAGTTTCCCGACGGCTATAAACGCCTAGTTTCCCAACGGCCATAAACGCCTAGTTTCTTAACGGCTAGTTTTTTTCCAACGGCTTAAACGGCTAGTTTTTGGAAACACTATATATGCATTCCCAATGACTCAAAAAACATTAGGTCATCATTCCTACACATATTAAACATAGTTTGAGAGCTTCTACACTATCATTTGCATATTCTTTCATATCTTTCAAAGATCAAACATATTTGAGCTCATATCTTGAAAATCCATATACCCATAGTGCTTCAAGTTGTATATCCACACTTTGAGAGTGTATATTCATTTCCAAATATTTCCCTCCTTGTATTCTTGAGTTGAAAGGGTTGTGAGACCCATTGTTTGAGAGGTGGTCAAATACCTAAGTAAATTTGGAGTGAATTGTAAGGTTGCCAAGTACCCGTAAACTTGGAGATTGAAAGGTATCCAAGAACCCGAAGTCTTGGAAGATTGTAAAGGTTTGTCAAGCACCCGTGAAGCTTGACCATTAGTGAAAGAGTTGATCGAGCGGCTTCAGTATGGACATAGGTCACAAGTGGTGGTGCTCGAACCAGGATATATTGTGTTTGCAATTCTCTAAACTCTAAACTCTTTATTTCTAGCACTTTAATTGCTTCTTTGATATCTTGTATGTGCTAGTATAAGTTCTATACCTGGGATATATTATATATTATGGATTGTTTGAATGTATGGATTAGCTTTTCACATATCAAAGTTTACTTGAAATGATTATTTAGAAACTAGAAGGGAGCTTTTGCGAAAATCTTGTAATACTCAATTCACCCCCCTCTTGAGTATGGAAGCCACATTCCTAACAGAGGCTCTGCTCGTTGACAGGGATATATGGTACGTGATTGAAGATGAAAATCCACATTCACCTGCCGGTGATGGAACGTCAGAGGTAGGCGAGTCGAATGAGTTAAAGACGTGGACAAGAGATGATTAGAAGGCATGAAGCCTGAACTAGTTATGCCTGGCAGATAACGTTCTCGTGAACGTAGCTTCTGAGAATACCGTGAAGGATCTTTGGACGAAGCTGGGAAGCCTCTACCAAAGCAAGTCACTCGTGAACAAGCTGTTCTTGCGAAGAAAGCTGTATAATTTGCGAATGAGCGAAGGTGATTCTTTCTCTGCTCATTTAAATGAATTTACCTCTTTTTGTGCGCAACTTTCATCTATAGATATAAATCTGAATGAGGAAGGTAAAGCTTGTACCTTGCTGTGTTCATTGCCAAACTCTTAGGAGCACATCATTGTTTCAATCGGTACTTGCATTAATAAACTGTCATGCGAGACGGTTATTGTTGTCCTATTGTCTAAGGAGATGAGAAGGGTAGGTTCTGAAGGTACTAATAATGAGGTTGTGATCATTAGAGGGAGAAGTGTTGATGGATCAAAGTCTGGTCAGAGAGGAAGATCGAGGGGACGATCAAAGTCCCGTCATAAATCTGAAGTAAGGTGTTGGAAGTACAAACAGGTTGGACACTTGAAGAGGAATTGCATAAATAAAATCGTAGGTTTTCCTGAGAAACGGGAAGATCCACCCTCTTCTGGTTTTGGTACAAAGAAGAGTGATGAAGATAGTGTAGGGGACTTATACATAGCGTTTGACAATCATAGCGATAGCAAAGACTGGATCATTGACACTGTAGCATTATTCCATATGACACCTCATAGGGAGTGGTTCTACACCTATGAATCATACTCTGGGGGTATAGTCAGAATGAGAGATGACATAACTCATGCTATTATGGGGCATGGGAAGATAAAGCTGAAGATGAATGACGAAATAATCAAGAATCTATCGGACGTGATGCATATTTCGGGACTTACTAGAAATCTGATCTTCGTTGTCAGTATGGTAGATGCAGGTATTAATTTCAACAGTGACAAGTATTCTTGTAAGTTAACTCGGGGAGCTTTAGTGATTACAACAGGAGAGCGCTACGGTAAACTGTGGAAACTGTTGGGCAACACAATTTTCAGTGGTGAAAGCTACATAACTGAACAGGCGAAGGAGGACACTGCTATATTATGGCATATGAGGCTAAGGCATATTGGAGGAAAATTTCTGGTGACTCTAACATCAAAGAAGCTGGTGGATGGAATTCCGAGATGCTTTATGGGATTTGGATTTTGCGAGCATTGCCTGCAAGGGAAGCAAAATCGAGTATCTTTTGATTCCATAGAAGAAAGAACTGAGGGGATTCTAAACCTGGTACGCAGTGATGTGTTTGGCCCCACGCTTGTAGCATCACACACAAAATCAAGGTATTATGTTTCTTTTACTAATGATTTTTCAAGATATGTGTGGTTATATTTCTTATGCAGCAAGGATGAAATGTTCGATAAATTCCACGAGTTCGAAGCTTTGGTGGAAAATTAGTTTGACCAAAGAATCAAGGTGTTGAGAACTAACAATGGAGGGGAGTTTTGTTCAACAAAATTTGATCAATTTTGTGCGAGCAATGGGATTGCAAGGCAGAAGACTATGCCCTACTTACCTCAAGAGAATAAGGTGACAGAGAGATTGAGTCTCTCATGGAGAACGCACGAAGTATGCTGAGCAGTACAGACTTAACAGAGCTTTGGGCAGAAGCAGTGGCTGCTCCTTGTTATATGAAGAACAGATCTCCTACATCGGCCTTGAAGGAGTATACTCTATATGAAGCACTATTTGAAAAAAAGGCCAGACATATCTCATGTCAGAGTGTTTGGCAGTGAAGCATATGTGCATGTACCCAAGAAAAGAAGAAGCAAGCTTGATAGTAAATCTGAGAAGTGTATCTTTTGTTGGGCTTCCTCCTTCAATGCTAAGCCCAAGCCCATTGAGGGGTTTCCTAAAAACCCACACCCTAGATCTCACCTCCTCTGTATATTCATTAGTTGTGGGTGGAGGCAAGGTTAAGAGAATGAGAGAGAAAATTTGAGAGATAATTATTTGATTGTTTGAGCAAAGCTTTATGCTTTGCATTTGAGAGATCTCTAGAGAGAGTTTGAGTGAAACACCTCTAGGGTAGTTTGATTATCACCATTGTTGGAGAGGTTGAGTTAACCACTACATTGGTGTATTCTGATTATTTTGTAACCATTATTTTCATAGTGGATTTTTGATCTGGACTAGGTCCCGTGGGTTTTTACTTCTTCATTGGAGAAGGTTTTTCCACGTTAAAAATTGCTTGTGTTCTCTCTCTCTTCTTCTCCTCTCTCTCCTGTTTTTCGTTTTGATTTTTTCGCTCCGTTGCCCGACCTGGTGAAGTTTAGGCCGAGGTATTGCCGAGATCCGAGATCAAGGATCTCATTGACTGACTTCCGCAAAGGCCCCTGAGCCAAGCTTGAGGGAACCGAGTTCCCAACAGTGGTATCAGAGCCCGAGTTCGACGGGTTCTGAGGGAGACGAGATGGAGACCAGTGGCATAACCAATATTGGAGACATGTTCAAGTTAACCGCAGATAATTTCACCTATTGGAGACCGATGATGGTAGATCATCTCTACTGCAAAGATTTACATGAGCCCATTATCCTTGATGAGAGACCGGCAGGAAAAACTGGTAAGGAGTGGGAGATCCTGAGTCGGAAGGCGGTAGCCACGATCAGGAAATATATTGATAAAAGCCTCTTTGAGCACGTGTCCGAGTTCACGAACACGTATGAGTTGTGGACGAAGCTGGAATCCATGATTCAGAAGAAGACTCCCAGGAATAAAGCATACCTGGTTCGCCGACTTGTGAAGCTTGAATACAAGGACGACATGAGCATAATTGAACACCTCAACACCTATAAAGGTATTATGAATCAGCTGTCAAAAGCTGAGATGAAAATTGATGATGAGAGGCAGGCTTTGCTGCTGTTGAGCTTGCTGTCAGAAAGCTGGGATACTCTGGTGGTGACTTTGAGTATTTCAGCTCCAGAAGGAAAGTTGAAGATGGATGTCGTGACAGACAGTCTTTTGAGCGAAGAAGTCAGGAGAAGAGAACGAGGTGTTTCAAGCACGTCTGAGGCCAACATTGCTGAAAACAAAAGGAAATCCGGCTCCCGGGGTAGAAGCAAAAGTCGGGGTCGAGATCGTGACAGAAGAGGAAAGTCCAAAGGTCGGCCAAAGCCGAAATATGAGTTGAAGTGCTTTTACTGTGGAAAGACAGGTCATAAGAAGCCAGACTGTTGGACCCTGCAGAATGACGAGAAGAACAGCTCTGTGAAGCCGGATCAGATTATTCCCAAGAAGAGGGAAGACAAGAGCACCACTGCGGTGGCTGCCAACCCGGATGCCGAGATATTCCTCCTTGGTGAGGATAATTATTTGAATGTTGCATATGATGAATGCACCTGGATTGTTGACTCTGGTTCCTCCTTCCACGTTACTCCACACAAAGGTTTTTTCTCCTCTTATCGAGGTGGTGATTTTGGAGTCGTGAAGATGGGAAATCAAGTGACCAGCAAGATTGTTGGTGTCGGTGATGTGACCCTGACCACAGATGTCAGATGCCGACTTGTGTTGAAGGATGTGAGGCATGTACCTGACATGCGTTTGAACCTAATCTCGGTGGGCAAGCTTGATGATGTCGGGTTAGTGAACTACTTTGGTAGTGTTAGATGGAAGCTGGCCAAGGGAAATTTGGTCGTGGCCCGAGGTAAGAAGGAAGGCCCCTTGTACATGATGCAAGGAAAGATCAATGGAGGAGAAGCCAATTCTGTCCGAGATGAACCTAGCTTGGAGCTATGGCACAAGCGCCTCGGCCACATGAGTGTGAAAGGGCTCCAAATCCTACACAAGAAAGGACTACTGACTGGGTTGAAAGGCCAAGTGTTGGAGAGTTGCACGCATTGTCTAGCTGGAAAGCAGCACCAGGTTTCTTTTGTGAGACCGGATCAACCCAGACGACGCAGGTATATTCTTGACCTCGTCCATACTAATGTCTGCTCCATGTCGGAAAGATCTCTTGGAGGAGCTCAGTACTTTGTTTCATTTATTGATGACCACTCCCGCAAAGTGTGGGTATATTTGTTGAAGTCTAAAGACCAGGTACTCCAATCCTTTAAAGAATTCCATGCAATGGTTGAAAGAGAGACTGGCAAGAAATTGAAGGTGGTCCGATCTGATAATGGTGGTGAGTATTGCGGCCCTTTTGATGCATATTGCAGAGAGGCCGGGATTCGACTTGAGAAGATGCCCTCCAAGACTTCACAGTTGAATGGACTTGCAGAGAGGATGAACAGGACTATTGAAGAGAAGGTACGAAGCATGTTATCCAATGCCGGGTTACCGAAATCATTCTGGGGAGAAGCCGTCAAAACTGCTGTTGATTTAATCAACCTCTCACCATCACGACCACTTGAAGGAGAAATTCCAGAAGAAGTCTGGACAGGTCAGAAAGCGGCCTATAATCAATTGAAAGTGTTTGGATGCCGAGCTTTCATGCATATCCCTAAATATGAAAGGGAAAAACTTGATGCGAAGACAAAAGAATGCATCTATCTTGGTTCACCGAGATGTGAGTTCGGGTTCCGACTTTGGGATCCAATCAATAAGAAGATAGCGAATAGCCGAGATGTGATCTTTCATGAAGATGAGAACATTCATGACATCTCGAAGCCCAAAGTCCAGATTAAGAATGAAGAGAACGGGCAAAAGCCGAGATACAAAGCCCATATTGTAGTGAAAGGCTGCAATCAGAAGAAAAGAGTAGACTTTGAGGAGATTTTTTCTCTTTTGGTGAAAATGACCTCGGTCCGAACCGTGTTATCCATGGCGGCTTCGATGGACCTCGAGGTAGAACAGATGGACGTGAATACGGTATTTCTTCACGGTGATTTAGAAGAAGAAATATATATGGAGCAACCTGAAGGATTCTAAGCTCTAGACCAAGAAGACTTGGTATGTCGATTGAAGAAGAGTCTCTATGGCTTGAAGCAAGCACCTCGGCAGTGGTACAAGAAGTTTGAATCATTCATGACTGATCATAAGTTTGAAAAGATAGAAGCAGACCACTGCGTATTTGTGAAGAGGTATAAGGCCAGAGATTTTTTGATTTTGTTGTTATATGTTGACGACATGCTTATTGTAGGGAAAGACAAATCGAGGATAGCCGCCCTGAAAAAGGCGTTGAGCTCGTCCTTCGCAGTGAAGGACCTCGTCCCTGCAAAGCAGATTCTCAGAATCAAGATCATCCGAGATAGACAAAAGAAGCTACTGTGGCTAAGTCAAGAGAAATATATTGAGAAGATTCTGAAGAGATTCAGCATGGACTAAGCCAAAACAGTGAGCACCCCCCTTGCCGGACACATAAAGCTAAACCAGAAGCAATGTCCAAGATCTGATGAAGACAAAGATGAGATGATGAAGGTCCCGTACCAATCTGCCATCAGAAGCTTGATGTATGCAATGGTTTGCACTAGACCCGACTTGGCGTATGCTGTTGGAATGGTAAGCCGGTATTTGTCAAACCCCGGCAAAGAGCACTGGGAAGCAGTGAAATGGATCTTCAAGTACCTCCGAGGTACGACCGACTTATGTCTTCGATTTGGAGAAGGCAAAGTCGAGTTGCAAGGCTACTCGGATTCTGATTTAGGGGGAGACGCCGACTCGAGGAAGTCGACTACAGGATATTTGATGAGATTTGTCGGAGGAGCTGTCTCTTGGCAATCAAGACTTCATAAATGTGTTGCACTATCGACAACTGAGGCTGAGCACATTGCCGCTACTGAGGCAAGCAAAGAGATGTTGTGGATGAAGAAGTTCCTTATGGAACTCGGCCATGATTAAGACAAGTATGAGCTGGGTTGTGACAATCAAAGTGCAATCCATCTTGCGAAGAATTCGACCTATCACTCCCGCACTAAGCATATTGATGTGAGGTATCACTGGATCTAGGATATGGTGGAAGGTGGAGAGCTCGAACTCGTCAAAGCGCACACTGACCAAAACTGGTCCGACATGATGACGAAGTCGGTTCCAGTAAGGAAATTTGAAGACTGCTGTGAAGGAGCCGGGTTGATGCTGAAACCGACGTATTGAAGTCGGAGGGGGAGATTTATTGGGCTTCCTCCTTCAATGCTAAGCCCAAGCCCATTGAGGGGTTTCCTAAAAACCTTAACCCTAGATCTCACCTCCTCTATATATTCGTTAGTTGTGGGTGGAGGCTAGGTTAAGAGAATGAGAGATAAAATTTGAGAGATAATTATTTGATTGTTTGAGCAAAGATTATGCTTTGCATTTGAGAGATCTCTAGAGAGAGTTTGAGTGAAACATCTCTAGGTAGTTTGATTATCACCATTGTTAGAGAGGTTGAGTTAACCACCACATTAGTGTATTCTGATTATTTTGTAACCATTATTTTCATAGTAGATTTTTTATCTGGACTAGGTCCCGTGGGTTTTTACTTCTTCATTGGAGAAGGTTTTTCCACGTTAAAAATTGCTTGTGTTCTCTCTCTCTTCTTCTTCTCTCTCTCTCCTGTTTTTCGTTTTGATTTTTCCGCTGCGCTGCTCGACCTGGTGAAGTTCAGGCCGAGGTATTGCCGAGATCCGAGATCGAGGATCTCATTGACTGACTTCCGCAAAGGCCCCTGAGCCGAGCTTGAGGGAACCGAGTTCCCAACATCTTTATTGGGTACAAGGATGACGCCAAAGGGTACAAGTTGTGGAATCCTGATACTCGAAGTGTAACTTACAGAAGAGACATTGTGTTCGGGAAATCTAAGCCGAATGAGATAGTTTCGAAAGCTCTTGAAGAGCCTCAGACTATGGAGTTAGATGTGGGTTTGAAAGAGGATGCAATACACTCATAGGTTGGAGTGGAAAGTTTAAATTTTGAAGCTGCTGAGCATAATGAGGTTGAAGATGAAGATTCTGAAACTGATGCTGAAGTTGAATTACCTATGCTGAAAAGGTTCACAAGGGAAAAAAAGACCATCTGAGAGGTATACATCTGAAACCTATATTCTCTGTGCTAGTGATAATACTGGTGTCCTGAACATTACAGCTGATGATCCAATCACTGTAAGACAAGCTAGGAACTCGGAGATGCCAAACAGTTGAAGGTAGCAATGAAAGATGAGATGAAGTCTTTGATGAAAAATCAAACTTGGAATTTGGAGAAACTACCTGCAGACCGAAAAGTGATTGGTTACAAGTGGGTGTTCAAGAAAAAGGTCGGTGCCAATGGGGAGATTGAGCGCTACAAGGATCAGTTGGTTGCAAAGGGATATTCACAGACAAAAGGGGTTGACTATGGTGAGGTGTTTTCACATGTTGCAAAATTAAATTCCGTAAGGCTGGTTTTGTCTATAGTAGTTGCATATGACCTAGAGGTGGAACATCTGAATGTGAAGACGAATTTCCTTCATGATGATTTAGAGGAGGTTATTTACATGAAGCAACCAGGGGGGTTTATGAAAGCAAAATGGCCTTGAAGGCCGTAGCATGTGAGAGGGAAAAACAAAATTTTTCATATGCGAAATTTCACATGCAATCAAGAATCATGCTTTATGGCATGTGATGTTACCTTTGTTTGTGAGTTCAAAACTCCAAGACGATCAGTGTTAGGTTTGAATGGTTCAAACCCTCTAACGTTGATCCACACCACCCACGTCAAGATGCAAGAACCCTTTCTTGAAAGCCATTAATTGACCACCACAGAGAGGCTTGCTATGCGCTCAATAGGTGAAGAAACAGGCTAGGTATATGTGTTTAGAAGAGTGAAGTCTCCAGCATGAAAACTTCACAAGAGTGGGAATGGTATATGGAAGAATTGGCTAGGTTCTTTTGAAAAACCTTAAGGAGGAACTCACCAACTAGGCGCACAAGAGAGGGAGAGAATTAGTGTATCAAATCAGAATTTTTACTTTACTTATAATGAAAGTGGCGCACAAGTGAGTGAGACAAAGGTGGAGTTGTTGCATTTCAAAAATTCCAACAACCTCCCCTTTGAATCCTTACAAGACTAGGTCTTTATCTAGTCAAAATTCTGAACCAATGGCCATCGTATGACCACCAATTCATGCGCTCCTATTCAGCCCAAAAAGGGTCTAGATACATTTGAGCTGTTGCATTCAAGTTTGAACTAACTAGCTCACTGATTCTCTCAACAACCAAATCTGATTGGAGCTTGTTGGTTTGACAAGATGACAATCAGCTCCCACCAAAATGGCGCCCCAAATCAGCCCTTGGAGATCTCCATAGATCTTCTCTTGATACAAGGGATTTGTTCCAACAAGATCTCATCTTATCCTTTTGTTATGAAACAACTTTTCATAGCCAATTCAAATTTGAATTCAAACATTTAAATTCAAACGTTCAAACATTTAAATTCTAAATTCAAATTCAAATTTCAAATTCAAATTCAAATTTTAAATTCAAAATTCAAATTCAAAATTCAAAATTCAAATTTCAAATTTCAAATTTCAAATATTTGATAATTAATTTAACTAATTAAATTAATTAGTAATGTCTTGGACCTTCTAAGCCCATTAACAATACCATGCGCCCTCTCCCTCTTAGGTGGGCTTCCAAACTTCATCTTGGGCTAACAACCATTATTAGGCCCAATACCTTTAATGCTATATCATCATGACATTAAGGTGTTAGTGTGTGACCCATTAAGTCCAACGTAGCCACTGACATAAATGGGCTCGGGCCCAACAAGTCCACAACCCATTTAATGACAACACATAGCACTAGCAATGCTTTGTTGCCCCAGAGCTAGTTAGATTAATGACTTGATCATCCTATTACATATATTTGGTTGCCGTATGTATTTTTTTTCGTCTCGGTTACCTTCCCTTAAAACCTAGAGTAAGGAAGTGTATCATCCCTTGCGGTTTAGGGTAAGCTTTATTCGAAATATGGAATCTTCAATTTACTGACTCTAAAGGCAGATCATCTCATGATCTCTTTTACTATGCATAGATTCCCGAGTCCCTGTAAATGTCATCCTGATTTCTCCGGTTTACAGATTACCTAATCTCTCACAGAGATTTGACGAATTCCTTCAGCTTATCACCCTAGCCCTGTGCTCTTTCAGGATAAGCCCAACAATATACCTATGAGTCTCCATGTTTCAGGCAAACGAGGTATACAGTCAAAGCATGCCTTCTAGAACACAGTCTAGGTAATAACTTCTGGTCTAAGGAAAGACATACCCAAATATAAAATGATACTCTCTGTGAGATTTCCTCATAGAGTCTCTTTTGTGGGTCTGTTCAGTGCGAGTTATACCCTTATAGATCCACCCACGACTTTAGCTAAGACATCTCCATATCTGTAGCTCATGAGGTCTTTACCTTGCATCCGAATACAAGTAGATAAGTCGTGCTAGTCTTACCCGAGATCACCGATCCTCATTCTCAGTGTCTCTAGACTAGGAACATAAAATTAGGAATAAATATCCAGTATCCTTGAATCCTCATGATCGTGATCTCATCACAGATACTCAAGAGATACCTATTTTATTCCAAGGGGTTTATCCAGTTACTCATATAAAATATTAACAGTAATATTGAGACAAAATATGAAACAGGATAAATAGTGCTTTTATTTATTTGCGACAATACAAAGGCCCACATATGTCCTAATCTAATTAAAAGATTGTCTCTAGGACATCCATATACTAACAGTTTATAGTAAGAGGCAAAAAAGAGCTAGTCTGCAGGCTGAATAAATCTCTGTATGGCCTGAAGTAGTCCCCCAACATGTGGTATATGAAGTTCGACACTTATATGGTGATGCTTGGCTTTGACTGTTGTAATGTTGATCATAGTGTTTATGTGAAGATGTTAGAAGGTGACTTTGTTATTCTAACTTTGTATATTGATGACATATTACTCGTTGAAAATAGTTTGAAGATGATCAGCACTGTGAAAGGACTGCTGGAAAAGTAGTTTGAAACAAAAGATCCAGGCGTTGCAAATGTGATCTTGGGTATCCAGATTAAGAGGGAAAATGACAAAGGAAGATTATGGTTGAGTCAACGGAAGTACATAGAGGATGTTCTAAAGAAATTCAAGATGACTGACTACAAACCTGTGTTGACTCCCATGTCTACTGGTTCTAAGTTATCGGCTGACCAGTGTCCCAAGACTAAAGAAGAAGAAGAAAAAGAGATGGCATTAGTTCCTTATGCTAGTGTAGTTGGGAGTCTGATGTATGCCATGATTTTTATTCGTCCAGATATTGCCCAAGTCGTGGGAGTATCGAGTAGGTATACGTCCAAGCCAAGAAATGAGCATTGGATGACAGTGAAGCATGTCTTCCGTCAACTTCGTGGTATGTCTGACCTTGGGTTATGCTATGAAGGCGTGAAGAGCTCAAGGGGACAAGCCTTATTAGAGCTGAAATGCTTATCGATGTCGATTGCGGATGTGACATTGATAGTAGAAGGTCTACAAGTGGATATGTTATTTCTTTATTTTATTTTTTTGTAAATAAAGAGGGGCTAAGCCCCAGAAACAGAAAGAAATTACAAATCAGAAACTAACAAGCTAGACATATTTCTAGCATCAGCAACTATAAGTTCCATCAACTGAGGAGGAGGATCTTTAAAAATCTTGAAATAGAGATTATTAGTCTGCCTAGCTTTAGCTAACCAATGAGCACATTTGTTGTTTTCTCTCTTGGTATGAACAAGATGAATAGTCCAATCTGCTTTTAACCATAATCTCAATCTGCTAGTGACTTGAGAGTCCCTAGGATCTTCATGCTGCTCCTTTAACATCTGGATGGCTTGGCTAGAATCACATTCTAGCTCTATTCTTTTTAATCCTGTTCCCCAAAGCAGTTCCAAACCTTTCAGTAATCCCCATAATTCTGCATCAAGAGGATTGCAGGAACCTAAATTACAATAGAAGCTTCCCAAAAAGGATCCATTGTGATCTCTTAATATACCACCACAACTAGCTTTTTTCATGCCACTAGAAGAAGCTCCATCACAATTCAACTTAACCCACCCTTGCTTGGGGGCTGTCCAAACGCTATCGTTGGAATCACCACGGCGCTGATAAATTCGGGCTTGCAGAATCTGTTTGACAAACATCCAAATTGAAGCCTGTGATTGCTCATCATGACAGAAATGATCTTCATGGATCTCCAAATTTCTCCACTTCCACAAAAACCAACAAGTAGTAAAGAAAATATCCCTCCAGTCCTTCACTTTATTGGAGGACCACATGTTATCGATATTTAAAGTCAACCAATCCTGCAAATTCGAATTCATAAAGGAATTGGGTATCGAACCTGTAAACCAAGATTGCCAAATTTTCCTAGCATGTCTACAATCACGAAGAACATGAATAATAGTTTCCTCATGATTTGGACAACTGGGACAGACATTTGAACCTCCGCTCCACTTACTGGTTCTGCTGCGCACTGAAAGTTTAGCAAGCAAAGTCATCCACATAAACACTTTCACTCGTTCTGGTCCATTCCACGACCAAACTTTTTTCCATAAGCTAGTGTGAACATCTGCTGGGAAGTTCATAAGATTACAGTAAGCGACCTTAACCAAAGAAGTTGAGTGATGATTATTGATCCAAACTAATCTATCCTCCCCATTCCTTGGAATAAGCCTGAGATGATTTGTTACTGCATCAGCCAAATCTGACTCCAAAAATTGATGAACAACTTCAAGACGGAAACCATCATCCACCATGTAATCTGCAATTGATTTCTGACTCTCCTCCCACGGCACCTGATTGCTCAACAACTGCTGCAAATTTTCCTCCCATCCCAACCAGTTATCAGTCCAAAGCTTTACTTCAGAACCATCTGCTATTTCCCATCTAAGACCAACAAGGAAATTACTCCAACATTTAGCAAGATCACGCCAAAGTTTAGAGTCATATGATTTTGCCTTTATACCTCTCCTTAAGTCTTGACCTCTACCATACTTGGCTACTAAAATCTTAACCCATAAATCATCTTTCTTAGTTAACACCTTCCACGCCAGTTTATGAATATAAGCTTCATTTTGGAGTCGAAGGTTAATTATTCCCAAACCACCTCTATCTTTGGGTTTATACATTTGATCCCAAACCGCCTTCTGCTATCCTGATCTCCCCAAATGAAAGCCCTTTGTATCTGCTCAATTTCATCACAAAACGTTACTGGTAAAAGACCATTCTGCATATGGAAAGAAGGGATTGCAGCAATGACCGATTTCACCAAAGTAACTCGACCAGCAAAAGAAAGGCAATGGCTTTTCCAACCATCCAGTTTTGAACGTATCCTATCCTTGATAGCTCCATAGTCTGCTTTAATATATCTCCATTGTTTAACAATAGAGCCTAAATATCTGCCAATACTAGAAGTGCGCTTAAAGCCCATTCTGTTGACAATCCTTGTAGCAACTTGAGTATCAGTATTCGGGGAAAAATAAATCAAAGATTTATTTGCACTAACACTTTGCCCCGACATCTCACAAAAGAGATTAATACAATCCATAATCACCTTAGCTTGCTCCATATCTGCTTCCGCAAAGAGAATGATATCATCTGCAAATAAAAGGTGGGATACACCCGGCCCTCTTCTGCAGACTCTAATAGGCTTCCACGAACCCATAGTCACTTTTTCAGCGATCAAGTGGGAAAGCTTCTCAACACACAACACAAAAATATAAGGAGATATTGGATCCCCTTGACGAATTCCTCTCTGAGGAACTATGCAATCTGAAGCCACACCATTTATCAAGACCCTCGAACGATTAGAAGTTATAGAAGCCATTATAAAACCAATCATCCAATCAGGAAACTGAACTTCAATAAGCACTTTATAGATAAAACTCCAACTGAGTTTATCATAAGCTTTTTCAAGGTCCAGTTTGATTGCCATTGTACCTTTCTTTCCTTTTTTTAGAAACCCTAACCTAACTTCTTCAAAAGTTCTTTGAACTTAATCAAAATTTCATATTATGAGCCATTCAAATCATTTTCCATTCTCAAATCCAATCAACTCCCATTCTTTTGAGTAAAAAACGAGGATTTGGTGATTTTATAGGTAGAGAAACACTAACTAAGGGACTTGATTTCAACAATTAAAAAGTTTGGAGGATTAAATTAAAAAACAATATTGGGAGATCGAAATCGTGCATTAACCATATTTGAGAGTCCAAAAATGCAATTGAGTCTAAACACTATTATAATATTTTATCTCTTATTAATAAACCCTAAGAAATTCAAAGTGGATCCATTTAGTTGAAATTATGGTCCTTCGTAAATTCAAAAAAGATTCATATTAATCCTTAAAAGGACTAAAATAGGTCCACTTTGAAATTCATAAAGACCAGACGATTAATTTTATTTACAAAGGACTAAAGTGAGGACAATATTTTTTGTTAGGGACATAAAAGAGGCTTATAATTATCAAACAACTTATAACTTTATTTTAATTTTTTTTTTTTGCTTTAACTTAAACATAATTTTTAGTTTAAAAAAAAAGTGCCAGACAGGCTCATAGAATAAGTATAAGAATTTAATTAAGAAACCGCACACTAAATATGAACTTTATTAATTTTTTGGGTTTGCTTTTTCTGTAGTTACTGCAGATGATATGTTATCTGCAGTAAGTCCAATACGACGTCATTTTGGGGCGAAAATCATGGTGTTTTTGTAATTTTAATTTATTTCAGGGTTATAATAATCTTTATATTTATAATTTTTTAAGATTTCCAAAATGACGTCGTTTTGGGAATAAATGCAGATAACTTAACTGCAGTAACATTTTTCCTTAATTTTTTTAACACTATTGTGATATTAATTTTTTATTTTATTTCAAAGGAGTAAAATATTGAACAAATGTAATAATATATATTTTATATTACTGTAATCAATATTATTAAAATCGGCCCTGTCATTAATTTGGTCGAGGTACTGCGTCACTGGTTTAACCAGTGGGTCATTGGATCAACCGCATGACCCTGTAATTATATGCAGTTTTATAATTTATATTAAAAAATTATAAACATAACTCAAATATCTAAAAAAAATGACAAAAAATTCAAATATTTTAATATAAAAATAATAAATCACATATTATTATAATCAAATAAAAATATAATGATCGTGATACAGGACTTTAGGTCCAGAAAATGATATCTTTAACTATAAATCAAATCAAAATTTTCTGCATAGTTCATAAGTGAGATAATATTAGTCTTTGTAGGTACATAACTTACGTAAGTCAATAAGCAAAAAAATATTCAAATATGTCCATTATAATTTATTGTTAAAAAAATTGAACATATATTTTTTTTATTGCGATCGAGCCGGGTCACCGGTTAACCTGCCGGTTTGGACCGGGTCGCACCGGTTCTGATGCATGGTCGATCCGTTGTTTCAACCGGATCGATTATATGACCGATTTATCGATTCTTGGGTCGACCCGACGGGTCAATCCGATTATATTAACACTGACTATAATACTATTCGAGAGTATTCTCCGGTTGCATCTTGTGATTAGGGTAACATTATCAATAAATAATGTAATGTACAAATCTTTTAATTATTTTTAATAATTTCAATAAATAAAATAATGTACAAATCAATGTTAAAGTTTGATTTTTCTATTTATAATTACTGCAAGTATTATATATTTTCCGAAAAAATTAGTATGTTTTTTAAAGTTTTAGTAAAATAGTTGTCTTAATTAAATAAAAAATAACAGTAAACATGTAAATAAGTTAGATTAATCCATATTTTGACCTAAATTTTATGGAAAAAATATTTTTCATTTTAAATGGCATAAAATTATGTTATTTTTAATGAAACTACGTAGTTTTGATTTGTTTTTATATTCTCTTTCCTCCTTTTTCTTTTATTTCTAATTTAATAAAATATAATAAAATGTCGTAATTTCATTAAAAATGACACAAAATTATGTCATTTAGAATGATAAATATTAAATCAAAATTTATACATAATTGAACTGAAATATTATTTTTTATTGACATAAAGAATGTAATAATCAACTAATGTATTTAAAATTATATGACAAGATTACCAAAATAAAATAAAATTATATGACATAATTTTAATTAAATAGAGGCCGGCCAAGCACAGCGGGTAGGCCTCCGATAAATCAAATTTTGAAACAAATTATAAAAATAACTTCACAAAAAATACAAGAACGATATCCCTATCTAAAATTTCCACCAATCACGTTATTCTTGTCATTTTAAAAATAAATTGAAATTTTACTAAAATAGAAAAACCTAAAAGTTGGGTCAGAACACGCTGATAACTCGAGCCACTTATATTTGTCCTTTTATTTTTAGTTATTAATTGCTGCCATTTAAACAAAAAACAAAATCTATTTTTTCATTTGAAAGTAATATTTTTATCCACCATGAGATATCTCTATATGTTCAATCCATTTTAAACTGTTCACAAAAATAAATCCAGTTTAATAGGAGGAACATTAAAATTTAGTGATTTTCCTACAAAAAAATTGTTTCCACAAGGTTTGATTATTTTATCAAAATAAAATAAAAATAAAAATATGAGAACAACAGGATTTAATTTTAGGAAAAAGTTCACCAATGCCCCTGTAATTTGCTTCAGAATCACCTATGCTCCTGTGGTTTTTTTATCACATATGTCTTTGTGCTTTGTAAAAAATAAAAAACCGTAAGGGCATATGTGATAAAAACATACCCTTTTGCAAATCACAGAGAGCATATGTGATAAAAAACCACACAGACTTAAGTGATTCTGAAACAAACCAAGGGACATTGGTGAATTTTTTCCTTACTTTTAAGTTAAAAAAAAAGTTTGCGGCGAGTATAAGAACGCGTTCGGTGTGCGCGTCGTTAGAATGGGGGCCCACCGGTTAGTTGGGCGGAATTGTCTAAGGAGAAGTAGTGGTTCCGTAACACCGTACGAGTGTACGACCGTACTAAAGGACATGTCATGCCACCGACCCACTTGCTTGTTTTGATGATTCACACCAACGACATCATTAACACTTTCTGACTCGTATTTCCATGAAGTTTTCTTCTTGGCCCCACTAATATTTCTTCGAAATTTTACCTAAAAAATAAAAAAATTCAAAATCTGAATCATCTTATTTTTTTATGAGCTGGATTTGACATAAATTTAAATTTGGAAGATTAAATTGCTGCATATTTTCATTACTAGAAAGTATTCGATGTACCTCTACCTGCATATTTTGATTACTATATTGGCTTGGGGTTTTTTTTTCCAACTATATTCACTTCTGATAATTAATATTAAGTTGGGTTGGATTTGTCATATTCTTTTTCTTTGTCAAATGCTGAAATAGCCACATGGAAATACAAGAAGTACAAGGTATGTGGATAAAGGTTCTAAGTCCTGAGCCTAAGTAACTGCCTTTTAAAAAATTAAAAAAAAAGTTAATCGTTTAATTAGAGTTATACTATCAATCACAATAAAAAAAATATGTGCACATCCTATCAGTTTAAATTAAATTAGTCGAGTAATTGATGAATTTATAAAAAAATTAATACTCACAAGTAAATAATTAAATTAACTTCAATTGATGTAAAGCACGTGCCAACTTTTTTTTTATATACACCAAGTTAACTTTGTATATAAATGCATAAATGTTGTTTAGGATGTGCCAGAAGCCATCTTTCTTCATTTGAAGTGAGCTGAATTAGAATTATTATCTATAATAAAGGTATTATTTTTTTTTTTTTTTTGATAACAAGGTATTTTTTTTTTAATGTATGTGTAAAGTGCTTATAGATTCATGAAAGATTAGAAGAATCATATCAAGCAAATTTCTTCTGATATGTTATCGTCTCCAGCCTGTGGTTAGAGTTTCATGTGAAAGAATATTATAAAAGATTATAATACTAAAGAAGATCAACATATTAAATAAACATAGTTTTACTTTAATATCCTTTTTTTTCTGAATAATTTCATATTCTTTATTTTGTTCTAAACATGTGTCATAGTCATAATCTAAACTTTGAAGATTCTTTTTTATATTTATTTTTATAAAAAAAAATCTATATATTATTTACATTACCAGGATGCAAGATCAATATCCAGCTCATGAGAGAAACAAATTTGGGAGCCAAATCTGGCCCACATGTTTTGACTGGGCCTTGCTTGTACAAAAAAGCCCACTCATATGACACAAAAAATCTGGTTTTCGCACCCTAATAATTTACCCCCCAAGTTCTCTCTGTCCCATATCCATTGCCATGATCTGCCCCACAACCTTAGTCAAGGGACTCTAATTAAGAGGATATACGGTCCTTGCCTCCTTGGTAGGTCCCTATGTATGTTAGATATCATAATTGTTCTTTTTAATGGCACAAATGGGTAGGTTTCATTTTTCAATTCCACTCAACTGCAATCTGATGAAAGTAAAGAAAGATGAGATATTACAACTTCAGGTTGGGGCAAATTACAACTTAGTGCTTTGACCTTGGAATAATTTCTAAAATGTTAAGCAAACCTAGTTGATGGAAAAGCACTTATTCTGACTGGCAGAAAAATACTTGTAAAAAGGGGTAGTTTTTATATATAGTGGGAATTAATTTCACATTCTATATTTAGAAGACATTGTAAACACCAAGAAAGAGGAAACCAACTTATTGGGTATATTGTAAACAATAATTAATCAATCAGATTGAAGTTAGGTTGAGTATGTTTACCAAAAAAAAAAAAAAAAAAAAAAAGTTAGGTTGAGTATTTCAGCTTCGGTCAATCTTGTAAATATTTTTTCTTCTAAATTATTCTTTCTCCATTCCTTCATCTTATAATTGGCTTACCTATATATATATATATATATATATATATATATATATATATATATGATCCATCCGATGTCCAATCACTATATATAAGTGTTGAGATATATAGTCCCACATTGGTTGTATGTGCAACTAATGTGGAGTTTATAAGGCCTTGGGCACTCCCACTCTTTGAGCTAGCTTTTGGGGTGTGTATCCCAAGGTTCTTTACATGGTATCAGAGCCTCGTCGCCCCCCACTTTCTCTTGTGGTATTTCTTAGCACAGGTAGGCTGGACCTGTTGCATTGTCCACTCTTCAAGCCAAATGGGCTCTTGTGTGAGGGGGCGTGTTGAGATATATAGTCTCACATTAGTTGTATGTGCAACTAATGTGGAGTTTATAAGGCCTTGGGCACTCCAACCCTTTGAGCTAGCTTTTGGGATGATGTAAGACTTATTATTCTACGAAATATATAGTTATAATATTAAAGTTATTTTTTTTAAATAACTTTAATATTATAACTATATATTTCCCGGAGTATATAGTTATAAGGGGATAATTGGACAAAATCTTATAACTAGTCACATGGCAAACAATGTTGCCATATATATGTGTGTATGTGGATAGGATCAATTTACACCGGTGGAAGAATAATAAGTCTGACATCAAATCTTAACCGTTGATTTCTGTGTATCTAACGGTTATAATTTATTGAAACTTAATAATTAATTATTGAGTGTAACTCAATAAATCAGAACCGCTGGATTCATGAAAATAAATGGTTAAGATTTCGTGTAAGACTTATTATTTTTATACTAATGCAAGTTGATCCTGCCCCATATGTATGTGATATGATCAATTTACATTGGTGTAAGAATAATAAGTCTTAAACTAAATCTTAACCATTACATTTCGTGTATCGAACAATTATAATTTATTGAAAATTAATAATTAATTAATGAGTGTGACTCAATAAATCAAAACCGTTAGATTCATGAAAATCAACGATTATATTTTGTGTAAGACTTATTATTTTTATACTAGTGTAACTTGTTCCTATTCCATATATATAAAATAGAATCAATTTACATTAGTATAAGAATAATAAGTCTTACCTAAGTTACACCAAATTGCTTTGTATTTTTCCTTATTGTGATCTTTTAAAACACTATTGGAGTAGTGCTATAACTTTATACAACTTTTTTCTAACAACATTCTTAATACTTAATAGGAAAAAATGTTTCCGCAGTTAATGCAGAGAAGTTATCTGCACTTATTCCCAAAACGACGTCGTTTTGGTATTGAAATCTTAAAAAATTATAAATATAAAGACTATTATAACTCTAAAATAAATTAAAATTACAAAAACACCATGATTTCCGTCCCAAAACGACATCGTATTGGCTTAATAACTTATCTGCAGTAACTGCAGAAAAAGTGAACCCTACTTAATAAATACAATATTAAGAAAAGTATAAGAGGATAAGTTAGAACGATGCCTTTGCTCTAAGAAATAATTCTTAGTTTGACAAAAATTATTCTAGATAATGGGTTATATATTATTTCGGTCAATTTTCTAATAGAACATTTTAATAGTTTCTTTTTATATTTATGCCACTATATTGTATTTGGTTATAATGTTACGATTAAATTGTATTCTATTATAACTTCGATTTTTTTTTTGTTTTTTTGTTTAGATTTTGCTTGATCCATGGGAGACAAAAGAGTCTAAAATAGCAGATGGTAAAAGTTTTGACTTGGAATTCCATGACTTGAACTATGGGGCAAAGAAAATAGGTGAGTACAACCGTACTACATATATAATTGCTTTCTTTTTTCAATTCGTTTCTAGACTCACTTACCCTTACCATGAAAATGATTCCATATTTTCCATTCACACCACTACCTTCATTGTCCTTTTCATTTGAGGGCGTAATCAATGCTGCTACTACAGTTATCTGCATAATTTCTCACTCCTACTGCAACCATTTCAATCACTGGCTCTTGCAGTTGAAACTATACTCCACAAATGAGTGATTTTTCACGAAAATTCCATGATTGCACAATTGCACCCAGCCAAAATGTCTTCTAAACAACAATATTGAGTGCTTTATTTCCTCCCGATTTTGAAATAAAAATAAAGGGAAATATAAACGTTATATTACTGGAAACAAAAGGAAAACATTTTTTTTACAAAAATTGTGCCAACATTTTTTTATTTTTTGATGTAATGTTGCAGAAAATTGTAAATTCCAGCAACATAACATAAATAAACCCCAAAAATAAATAACTGAAAATCACGAAGGATAAAAAAATGGCGGGAAATTATTTCTACTTGATCAGTAATATCATATTCGAGTCTTGAATATGTAATTTGTGATTCTTCCCTAACTCGAATTCAGATTAATTAGCTCTCATTGGAGACCTGATATCGAATGATTTATAAAAAAAATATATATATAAATGAAAGCCGTAAAAGGAAATGTGGGAGTGTGAACTTTTATTTCAATAGACCATGATATAATAATTGGGTCAATGATTCTCGCATAATAATAGAGATACGTTGAATATCAGATTAAATTGCTACAATTGGTTTGAAAGTTTGAATGAGTGATCAGCTGATCATGCTAAATTTTGAGATTTTTTCCCTTTGTTTTTATTTTTTATGTATGTATTGCAGTTAATTCAACCATTCTTCTATTTGCGTTAGGTGGAATGTGGACATAAAATGAAAAGATCATGTGCGTATAATTTCTTTTATTTTTGCCAAAAGGAGTTGATACGAGTCAAAGTATTCTAAGATACTGTTTTTTTCCACCCACACTTTTAGACTTTTCAACACGACTTAGAGCCTGTTTATTTGATCTTTTAAAAAAATATCTTTTATGTCTTATTTATTTTATAAATAATTTTTTATAAAAATTAAATCTATTTATATTTTTACAAAAAATATTTAATTTTTGAAAAAAATATTTAACTTTTGACATCTACTTTGATTAGAAACAAAACTTTTTAACTTTAAAAAAAAAAAATTTAACTTTTTTATGACTTATACTTTTAAAATAGATATCCAAACGAACTTATAACAAGAAGATGTTTTTTTTTTTTAAAAAAAAAATAGCTTTTGGAGATAAAAAAAAAAAGTTCATCCAAACATGCCTTTAGTGCCTATTTCGGAGTTCTTTTTTTTTTTAACTTCTCTTCTCCTTATAAATAGAGATTATGTCAAATAAGTTTTTACAAAAGGTCTTATAATAAAAAGAGTTTTTATAATAAATAAAAAATTCAAAAGTCAAAAGCTCCTAGCAGGAGTATTTTCCCAGTTGTTATAGCTTTTTTTGAAATATGATTTTTTTTGAAATGAACAATTTTTTAGATAAAAATTTTATTTAATCATCAAATAGCTTATAGTCTTTTTTTAAAAGGTTTTTAATTTTTAATTTTAGCTTAAAAGTAACTTTTAATTTTAAAAAAAATGTGGTAAACAGTCTCGAGTATGACATATCTATTCTGAAACATTTGAAAGCTTCTCAAAACATTTTTAAAATCGTAAGTCATATTAAAATGCGCAAAATTGATTATACGCAATCATAGACTTCGGTCATTTTAAAATTAATCTATATTTTATAATTTTATTTATTTATTTACAAGCATAACTTTATATCCTTTTTGTAATATACTCTATGAGTTTGTGGTGCCTAATATTTTAATATTTTCTAAAATTTTATTTTTTGGTCTTCTATTTATTAGTTCAAGTCCATAAAGGGAATTAACATTACTAAGCAGGTTCGAAGTAGTCTGGCCAGCTTATTTTATAAAATTGGGTCAAGTGTGGTCCATTTGTTAACTACAATCTTTTGGGCTGGGCTAGTTTGTATAGGCATGTTAGTTATTACTTTTGGAAAAGAATAATGTGAATAAAGAAAAGCTTGTTGGTTATTTTGTGGATCACTTTGCGCCATTGTTATTGAAATCAAAATCGGACCGGTCCAGCCGGTTCGATCACTTGGCCTAGAAATTAGCCTATCAATAGAACTGGTTCAAACATTATATCGTTTATGCAATTAATCTGGTATCGACCCGATGACCTAGTGATGAATTGCGGTTCAACTGATATTAATCGGTACCGATTTTCTCCCTTAAACCGGACTTTTTAAATGGGTGATCAAAATATTTCAATTTTAGTAAGAGCTAAGAATCAAACCCAGCTCATTAGGGTAAGGGACGCCACCACCACCTAGTGTTATTAAAATCGAACCGGCCCAACTGGTCCGACTAATTGACATGAAAACTAGTCCATCAATTGGTTGAATAATTTGCACCATTTAATATATTTATTACATAAGTAATAGGTTAATATAATTATTTCAAAAATTAGGGCTAGTGGGGCTCAAATATTATCATGGGGATATATATCATTAGGGGTGTTCATCAACCGATTCAAACCACGGTGACCGAACCAAAAAATTGATAACTGAATCGACCGAAAATCGAAAAATCAAAATTAAAAAAAAAATCATAAATTTTAATTGGATTGGATCGGTTTGGTTGGTGAAAATCGATGCAATCCAAACCGATACAATATATGAATACCCTCTACCTACACTTGGGCTTATTCCCCAATCATACCCCTAAAACCATATAAACAATTCTAAACCCAAGACCCAATGACCCGTTAACCCATCAGCTTCTATTCGAAAAACGCAAGAAAAGACATAGCCACCCTAATCCCTAACAACCTCAAACCATCAAATACGAGGAGCAAGCTCAATTTGGGAGACAAAAATTGATTTCGAAGAGGTTATGGGTCAACTTAGGGACTTGCTCTCCTTGTTATCTTTCACAGAAGAACAAAATTGGTTACTATAGTCTGTACTCATCCACTTGAAAATGCCATTAATAGGTAATCCTTAATTTATTTATTTTTTATTTTATCTCTACCATTTTGTGCTAAACACTTTTAGATTAATAAAATTTCATTGAACATGTTCATGCTATTGAATCATTGATTAGTGGTTTTTTTCTTCAGTTGCATATAAGTTGTATAATGAAATGCTTGAATCCCTAGTATGTTAAATTTTGGATGCCTGTCTTTTATTTGATAATGATCTATGAGATCAAGTGTATGGAAGCATAATCTAGGAACAAACAAAAGCATTAGATTTGACTTTGTTGAGTAACCTTTTTCATCATGTTTATGTTGAGATGTCTTTCTCAGCAAATTATGCAATAGCACCAAACTAGTTAATAACAATATTAATAGAATCCCTACTCTAGTACTCTAATAGAAATTCCAAGCATCAAATGAAAATGTTTCTTGTTCCCTCTATATAGTCTAGGATTATCACCATAGCTAGAAGAGAAAAAATGAATGTCTGTTAGTTCAATATGGGTACTAAACTAGTAGAAAAGATACTCATCCTATTATACTATTATATTCATATTGAAGTTATTTTTAACGTAAATTCAATGAATGTTTAGCATCTACACTTAAAATGACTTAATACAAGAAAAATTATGTTGTTGTTGAGCATACTTACGTGAAAAATGATTTTTCCAGATAGGCAGATTACTAATCCTGCTGGTATTTGCCAACTAAATGATTTATTCTGTATGAACCAGTCATATATCCACAAATGCTACATGGTTAATAAATATCTGAGGGGTAAAAATTATGTTCAGTTGAAGGAATTCAGGGCTAACTAGGAATAAGCTTCAGGTTGATCTCAAAGTAGAGATGATAAACATTTATGATTAAGTCCTACTTACAATGCTTGTAAATTTCTTTTTCTTTTCACTATGATTTTTTTTTCAAATTCTCACAACCAAAACAATGCTTTTTTTTTTTCATCTGGCAAGAATAAATTGATGACTTAATATGATGTGATTTGAATGCTAATGAGCTGATAATGTTGTTTTTCATTTCATGATAAAAAAAATAAAATTGAAATTCTTATATGCTTGTTTGATCTCGTGGCAAATTGTTTCTTTAGAGATGACTATTTCCTTGTTTGATCCTTCACTTAATACATATTTTATGGGTTTGTTAGGTTCTGATGCTTGCTTTTATTGAATTATGTAATGGCTACTTTATGCTCAATAGGGTATTCTGTTAGAATAAGACTTTAGCTGAGGATCACTCGATATTCTTTTATTATTATTTTAATGTCAGTGTTGTTTTTTCTCATAATGAATATTCCTTTATGTTGGTGCTTGCCCTTTTTGTTTGTTTTTGTTTTAATGGTGTAGTAGAGTGCACAAAATGACTTCTTCTTCTGTTTTTGCATTTACCATTTATACACGTGGAACAAAGGAATAAATGCATTGCCAACATAAATGTTTCATGTCACCATTTCTAAACTGGTTTGTCTCCTATGACATGTTTTCACCTCCTTATCAATTATTATGCAGATATTTGACAATATTTAGTCATTTACGCCACTATAGCAAGCTATTTTGTTGAGTAGGCAACAACTTAATAATAACAATGTTTGAAGAAAGTTTTAATTACTTATAAAGCATAAATTTTATCTTTCAATTTTAGTGTAACTTTGTTATTAATTATCTTATTTCATATACGTGTAGGCACAATACAATAAAAATAGTGAAAGGGTGATTAGTGAAAATGCTAATTCGGAATCCATAAACAGGACATCATCTGAAGCTAATGAGCCTCAAAGTCAAACTATTTCAGTTCTAATTTCAAAGAAGCCAAAAAGGGACAATAATGGGGAAGAAAAAAGAGCGGAGAAGCTGGAGAAACTTTAGCTAAAGAAGATGATTCGGGTAAGGGAAGACCTACTAGACCTAGGACTTGGACTTGGGATCATTTTGATGAAGAAATTAATCCAAAAATATTAAACCTAAGAGCTAAGTGTAAATTGTGTGGGGTTACTTATGCATCTGATACAAATATAAAAATGGCACAAGGTCTTGGACTTGGGATCATCTTGGACCTGAAAGGATTACTGTTGCTAGAGATTATTGTAATCTTTATTTAAATGAAAAGAAAAATTAAAATATATTTTTAGTGTTTCGAGTCAAAGTGTGTGTCTTATAACTGATTGCTACAGTTTTGTGCAAAATCTCAATTATTTGTGTCTTACTGCTTATTTCATTGATAATGATTGGAAATTGTGTAAAAGAATATTGAGTTTTTGTTTGATTAAGAATCACAAGGGTGAGACTATTAGAAGGAAAATTGAGAAGTGTATTCTAGGTTGGGGAATTTTGAAATTTTTCACTATTGCTGTTGATAATGCGAGCTCAAATGGTCTTGCTATTGCTTACTTGAAAGCGGGAATGGAGGATTGGATTGCACATCTGTTGAAAGGTGAATATTTTCATGTTAGATGTTGTGCTCATATTTTAAATCTTGTTTTCAATGTTGGATGGAAAGAGTTGCTTGCTTCAATTACTAAAATAAGAAATGCTGCTAGATTTGTGCGTGATTCCCCTAGTCGTATAAATAGATTCAAGACTTGTATAAAAGATTATAGGATACCAAAGGGTGGAATAGTGCAATATATGGAACTTTACGTATATTATGCTTGAAAGTTCATTGAAGTTTCAAAAGGCATTTAAAAGGTTAGGAGAGCATGTTGCTGATATGCAATGATGCAAGGTGGAATTCCAAATACCGAGGATTGGGATAATGCACGAGTGTTTGTGAGATATTTGGAAAATTTTCATGATGTCATAGAAAAAGTGTCTGGTTCTTTATATGTGACTTTTTCTCAACATTTTCATGAGTTTTGAATGATATTGAGTTTTGAATGATATTGAATAACTTAAAGACATGGAGTACGAGTATTGATCTATTACTTAGGCCCATGGCTGAAAAAATGAAAGCTAAGCATGACAAAAATATTGGTGGAACATTAAAAATATCTACATGATGATTTTTATTGTTGTTATACTTGATCTCCAATATAAATTATGATTTGTGGAATGGAGTTTTGAGAAGCTTTATAAAAAGGAGGATGCAGAATTTTGAAGTGATAGAGTTAAGGATACTTTAAACAAGATGTTCAATAGCTATAAAGATTTTCATGAGGTAGAAGACACTGATTTGGCAACATTTGATAACTCTTCATTTGCTAGTGAATTTGATAGGGACATAACTGTGAGTGAGAGCTTGAATAAAAATGAAGTGGATCTATATCTCATGGAACTACTAGAGAAAGGAACTCAAAAAATTGATATTTTGAATTGGCGGAAGGTGAATTCTAGCAAATATCATACTCTTGGTCTAGTAGCTAAAGATGTATCAGCTATGCCAGTATCTGTTGGACAAGTGGCCTCAAACTCAAAGGGGGGTGAATTGAGTTTTAAAAATATTTTCACAAAATGCCTCACTTTCTTTCTTGAAAAAGAATTTCTTGAGTTAATATGATTTTGACACAAGCAAAGCTTAAATAATAGAAATTAATACAAGTAAATAATATGCAAAGTGTAAATTTAAATATACTCAAGTATTCTAACAATGCTTATGTAAAGAGATAAAGAGTTAGAGAGATTGCAAACAAGATATATCCTAGTTCGGTCACCAACACCGTGACCTACGTCCAGATTGAAGCTGCTCGTTCAACTTTTCACTAATGATCAATCTTCAAGGGTGCTTGACAAACCACTACAACCTTCAGAATTTTGGTTCTTGCAACCGTTACACTTTCACTCACTTTCTTAGGCTATGAGCTATCTTTTCGCTCGGGTCTCACTACCCTCAACTCAAATAAACAGAATGAGAGCGTTTAGAAATGGATTTGTACTCTTGAAGTACAGATTATACAAGTTGAAGCTTATGGGTATTGATCAATGACACAAGAATGAAGCTCAAAGTAATTTTATGATCAATATGAATAAGAACAAGTAATGAATGTATTTGATTTAATGAGAATAGTCAAGAATGATAGCAAAATCAATGGAACAATAATTCTTGGCTTTCTGAATCGCAATAAATGAGTTTATATAGGTGTTGGCACAAAACTAGCCGTTTATAGCCGTTAGAATGCTTACTGCCCAGTAAGTATTCGAATACTTTTCGTGAAGTATTCAAATACTTTTCTTAAGATTTTTGAATATTTTGTTCATAGCATAAGTATGAGGAGGTTACTCATAAGCCTTCTTTTTAAAAAATTTCCTATCCTTGAATTAGTTCTTGTCGCTCTTTTCTTTCTTTTGAAGCTTAGGGTAATTGGATTTAAAGTGTCCGGATTTTACTCATTCATAACATGTATGAGGAGGTTGAGAAGCTCTTTCATCCTTGAATCTTCTCCTTGGAGGAATTGGAGGTCTTCTTTGAAAGTTCTTCTTTTTGAAGAATTTTCCATACTTTTCACAAAGAGACTCATTTCATCTTCATCTAATTCATCATCGGAGAGCTCTTTTTCCTTCTCCTCCTCCACTTGAGATTTTGAGCTAGTGGCTTGTAAAACTAATCCTTTTGTTTTTCTTCTTGGCTTGCTCCTTCAAAGTTAGTTTACCAACTCTAGCTCATGTTCTTGAAGCTTCCCAAAGAGTGTAGCAATGGATATATTCTTCAAGTCTTGATTCACAAATGGTCGTCACCTTAGGTTGCCATTCCCTATTCAAGCTTCTCAAAATTTTAGTTACCAATTGAAAATTATTGTATGAAGCTCCTAATGCATCCAAATGAGTAATAATATGAGTAAATCTCTTTTGCATGCTTTGAATAGTTTCACCATCACTCATTTCAAATAATTCAAATTCTCTAGTCAATCCAAGAATTTTAGAAACTTTAACTTCACTAGTTTCTTCATGTGTTACTTCAAGAACATCCCACATTTCTTTAGAGGTTTTGCTAGAAGCCACACGAAAATATTCATCTCTACCTAATATATTGGTAATCAAATTTCTAGCCTTAGCATTCCAATTTGCTTCTTTAATTTCTTCATCCGAAAATTCCTTTACTTTCTTTGGAACATCATTGTTGCTTTCATCCTTTTTGGTGGGAATTTGATATCCCTCATCAACAATGTTCCAAATTCTTAAATCAATGGACTCAAGAAAAATTTGCATCCGACTTTTCCAATAAGCATAATTGGTGCCATTAAAGAAAAGAGATCTTGTGGTTGAAGTTTCCTCAAGAGGCATATCATTGTTCAAAGAGGCCATCTTTACTCTTGAAGTGGTTAAGCTCTTTATACAAGAGTCCAAGCTCTGATACCACTTGGTGGACAAGTGGCCTCAAACTCAAGAGAGGGGTGAATCGAGTTTTAAAAATATTTTCGCAAAATGCCTCACGTTCTTTCTTGAAAAAGAATTTCTTGAGTTAATATGATTTTGACACAAGCAAAGCTTAAAGAATAGAAATTAATACAAGCAAATAATATGCAAAATGTAAATTTAAATATACTCAAGTATTCTAACAATGCTTATGTAAACATATAAAGAGTTTGAGAGAATGCAAACAACATATATCCTGGTTCGGTCACCACCATCGTGACCTACGTCCAGATTGAAGCCGCTTGTTCAACTTTTCACTAATGATCAAGCTTCAAGGATGCTTGACAAACCACTACAACCTTCAAGAATTTTGGTTCTTGAAACCCTTACATTTTCAATTACTTTTTTAGGCTATGAGCTATCTTTTCACTCGGGTCTCACTACCCTCAACTCAAATAAATAGAATGAGAGTGTTTATAAATGGATTTGTACTCTTGAAGTACAGATTATACAAGTTGAAGCTTATGAGTATTGATCAATGACACAAGAATGAAGCTCAAAGGAATTTTATGATCAATATGAGTAAGAACAAGTAATTAATGTATTTGATTAAATGAGAATAGTCAAGAATGATAGCAAAATCAATGGAGCAGTAAATCTTGGCTTTCTGAATTGCAATAAATGAGTTTATATAGGTATTGGCACGAACTAGCCGTTTATAGCCGTTAGAATGCTTACTGCCCAGTAAGTATATTAAATACTTTTCGTGAAGTATTCGAATACTTCATCAAGTATTCGAATACATTTCTTAAGGTATTCAAATACTTTGTGCACAACATAAGTATTCGAATATAGTCAAGAAAGTATTCAAATCTGTATTCGAATACTTTCTTGGCAGAATACATGAAATGCAGTTTTTTGAGTTGTAAAGCATTCCTACTTGCCTCTGACCACTTTTAATGTAATTTCTTGACTTGTTGAAAATATTTTGAGATTACGAAATAAGTCAAGGGTCTTTTTATAAATATTAAAGCTTTCAAGTGATTGGTGTCATGCATAGAGTTAAATATCCTTTGAGCTTATTTATGCGTCATTAATAAATTACCTTTATATTTAGATCTAATCTCTCGAGGATATTAAATCTTGATATTTGATCTTGATCATGCGTGTTGAATGATTTGGTCTTGTTGTCTTGTTGAATTGCTTCCTTGAACTTTTTGATTGTAGCAAGTTGTATTATCTTTGACGTCGCTTCTAAGCTTGTTTGTTATCATCAAAACTCTTGTATAAATGAACTCTTCATTTTAAGTGCATTGGTTTCACAGTATATACAGTTGCTTCAGAATCTGCATTCAACACTAGGGATAGAGTTCTTAAGAACTACAAGAGTACTCTTACTCCAAAGACAATTGAAGCATTAATTTGTGCATAAAATTGGTTCTAGTCCACTCTTTTTTCCAATAATGTATAAGAGCTTATAGAAGAATTTATAAAGATAGAGATTGATAATTTATTTTATTCTCGTTGTATAATTTTTTAATTTTATATCATTTTTTTATTTTTCTTATTGTTAAGTTACTAACAATATTTTATTATAATTATTTAGATATTTCTCCAAACACAAAAGTTGATGATGATTCTGATTAAAATTTGATGATGTAAGTTGTTATTTTAATTTCAATTTTTCATGTATTTTTTTTAAATTAGTTGTTGCATGAACCCTCTCTTAATCTCTTATTTTCATGAAAGTTGTTGTCTTGCTAGTTGCCAAATCAAAGAATGAGGAAAAAGAGGAATCAGATGATGTAAGTTTTTCTTTTGTTTTATTTGTGCTAGTTTTTCCCCTATGCTTCTAGCTTATTCTAACTATTCCATGCTATTATTGCTATGTGATAGAAATACTTCTAAATTTTGTAGTTATGTTGAACTAGGATTAAACATGTCTATGCTGCGTATTATTGCCTTTCAATATTTTTTCAAGTTGGTTATGTATTGCATAGCAATAATATAATCTGGTTGGCAAATTTCAAGCATGTGCTGAACTTGTGTTGTATGTGAAGTATCTCATTATTTCATTATTGATTTGTTTTTTGATGCAGGATATGGGTTTCAATCTCTTTGATTAATTGGTTGGTTGTTCAAACTTTGTCCAGAACATTTCACAATCTAGAGCTCTTTAGTTTTGCCATTATTTTTTTGTTAATGTAGTATTCATGCCAATGTAGGATATGAGGATTAAGATGTTGTTGATGATTTATGGAGTTTATATAAATGAACTATCTGATCACTGACTATGACTTCTATGATGATTTGTTTGTAGCGGTGCATCTTCTAGAGGTTGAGGATAGTTTATTTTTATGCATAAAAGAGATGACAATGGAAACTCCCATTGGATCCATAAGTTATTTGATATGTTTCTCTATCATCCTCTGTTGGGATCTAATCAGCTTCTTTTCTGGATAATAAAAAAATAGTTACTTTCTAGTAAAATTTTGGATAATTGATACCATAAACAGATTGGTCAGGGCCTTGATTACCTGATGTTGTTTGTCCCATAACGAGCAAAGAAGGTATAGATCTAGTAAAATTGGGATATGTTGGTTATGGTCTTGTCTCTAGGGTATTTATGATATTGATATCTTTTTCTTTTTCTATTTATTTTGGTCTATAATCTTACAGACTATAAAAAAGTAGACCTGGAGCTATTCTACTTTGATTATGTAGGTTAGGAACTTGCAGAAAAACTAAACCCTTGTGCTTAGGAATGAAAAAAGGGTTTTTCCCTCCACAATTTTTTTCTATTTTACTTGATTCTATTTCGACATAACAAATTAAAAATGGATGGCCTAGAGTCAAGTTAACTCTGAGAAGTCTTAGTTTTCTCTATCTATCCAGTATTGCCAAGATTTTCTGTTGGTACAGTACAAAGGATCCATGATAAATAATACTTCCTCGTTTTGATAAAAATAATTCTCATAAATTCTATTTTAAGGCTTTTCAAAAAATCAAATACCAATCCAATCCAAACCAAAAAAAATTGGATTGAATTGGATCATATTTAGAAAAATAAAAAACCGAATGGATGATTACGATGAGATTAGATTAGATGATTTTTTGTTTCAAAACCGATCTAATATAAACTACGAACACCCCTATATATCAGAGTACTTGCCGTTAGATTATATTGGGTTGTTATTTAAATTGCACTATTTAAAAATATTTATTATATAATTATGTATAAAACATATATATATATATAGGGCAAGATATTCTTACACCGGTGTAAGAGTTAGAAGTCTTACACTCACTCTTGACCATTAATCCACTTGTATCCAATGGCTCACATTACTAAAAGATTTGAGCCCTTAGATATAAGTGAGATTAACAAACAAGATTAAGAGTGTAACTTACACTGGTGTAAAATGATCTTAACTATATATATATATATATATATATATATATATATATATATATATATATATACATACATACATACATACATACACACACACACATATATATATAGGGGAAAGATCCGTTTACAAACTTTTTTGATAGATTTTTACAAATTACACTATCTTTTCCCGGGAGAACATACTGAAACTAGTGTTCTCCTGGAAGAATATAGTGTAGTTTGTAAGAGTTTGTAAACAAACAAGTTTGTAAACAAAAAAGTTTGTAAATATAACCTGCCATACATATATATATATATATATATATATATATATATATATAGGGATAGGATCAACTTACACCGGTGTAAGAATAATAAATCTTACACCAAATCTTAACCGTTGATTTCCGTGCATCTAACGGTTGAGATTTATTGGAAATTAAAAATTAATTAATGAGTGAGACCTAATAAATCTTAACCGTTAGATGCAAAAAATCAATGGTTAAGATTTGGTGTAAGACTTATTATTCTTAAACCGGTGTAAGATGATCCTGCCCCATATATATATATATGGGGTATAATTCTTTGATTCCGGTGTCAAACTTTAAAATTTAACACAAAATCCTAACCGTTGATTTCCGCAAATCAATATTTATCATTTATTTGGAATTGATAATTAATTAATAAATTTGATTCCCAATAAATGATAACTGTTGATTGACGAAAATCAACGGTTAGGATTTGGTGTTAAAAATTTGACACCTTATCTTAGAGCCGTTAAATAAAAAAAGATCAACTACTCTGATTTGTAAGCATGTGACACCATTGATTTTTTTTTATCTAACAACTCTAAGATGAGGAGTCAAACTTTAAATTTGACACCGGTATCAAAGGATCCTACTCCATATATATATATATATATATATATATATATATAATTTTGTGAATTGAAGCGAACTGTATTAAAAGAATTGTAATTTTTCAAATCGGTTTAATAATTAAATCACTTTATGTAATATAATTTCAAGAATCGAAGCACACTGGTTTAGTTTTTTTCCATTTTTATTTTCATTTTTATTTTCATTTTTATTATAAGTACACTATATACCACTGTATCCAATTTTTTATATTCAACACTTCTGAAGAAGTCTCAAAGCACACACCAATTAGAGACAACCGTCACCAATCATCCAATTCATCGTGGAATTTAAAATAGCATTCTAAACACCTTTTCCAAGTTGAAATAAATTCTAAGCTCCATAGTTACAAACATAAAGCTCCTAGGTATGTTCGTTTCTCTTAAATTTATTTTCTCAACTAACAAATGCCCTTAATTAACAAAGTATTTACAAATTAAATTTTGGGAAATACTTTTCTTATGTTGTAGGAAAATAATTACCTCATGTTGTAGAAATAAAATTATAAGTGGGACCCACACGTAAGAAGAGAGAAAAAAAGTGGTGGGACTCAATCATTTTTTGTGTGTGTAGAAAAGTTGTTTATCTCATGTAAACATAACCCTTAAATTTTAAAACTGTAAATAAATGTATAAGTCATCCCACCTACCTTTTTTGTCTATCTTACCTATCTGAACGGTTGGGTAGTTCATAAAAGTACCCTTAGAAGGTGAAATATATTGATATAGGAGTGTTCATAGTGACAATGGTAAAATAGAAATCAAAGCACTGTAAATGCTTCCTATGATGCGATACAGATATACTGCAAAGGGGGAGTGTGTGTGAATGGCTAAGGTAACTCCATATTTGTGCAAAGTAACAGCTCCTAAGGTGAGTAGATCTGAAGATGCCGCTTCCATTGGTGAAGGGGTTTCTAGAGAGAAGATGTCCTTCTCAAGCATAAGAGAGAGTCCTCAGAGCTGTCTTGCCTAACCATGCCTAGTCTTTGCCACTAGGCATACTGCCCATTGATAGTAGGGCAACAGTGTGGGATAAGGGAAAAACCCTAGTGATGAGCCTTTACGACTCATCATGGATGCCCTCTAGAGGGTTCTAGGTGTAGGTTTTAAAATTGGACCCAACTGATTGGGACTATAAAGTGGGCCGGCCAAATCACTATCAATTTTCAACACCATTACAAGAGAGGGAAATGATAAAAATTAGTTGAGATTCTAATCTAACGATGTTGGAGATTGATAACTAAGGTAAACATAAAAAAAAGATAGATATATGTTATCAAAAAAAAAAAAAAAAAAAGATAGATATAATAAAAGAATAGTACTGCCATTTTAACAATAAAATCTAATTTTTCATTTGAAAGTAATATTTTTTTCACCATGAGATATCTCTATATATTCAATCCATTTTAAACTGTTCACAAAAATCAAATCCTGTTTGATACGAAGAACATTAAAATTCAGTGATTTTCCTAGTAAAAATTGTTTCCACAATGGTTCGATTATTTTATCAAAATAAAAAAATGAGAACAATAGAATTTAATTTTAAGGAAAACATTTTCTCCTTTCAAAGCAGAATTTTTTTTTTTTACTAGTGATTCATGACATAAGTGGGATTTGTAAAATAGTGGAAAAAAAATTAAAGGTGTGATCCATTTATACCATAAATAATTAGCAGGAGAGAAATTTTCTTCATTTAAAGGAAAAAATATTTTCCTTCAAGAGCTGTTTAGTAGGTACATTATTTTAGAAATTGTAGGAAAGTGCGGTAGGGAAAAATATTTTCCAACGTTTGATATAAGGAATTGAAAATATTTCCGAGAAACATTTTTTACCATCATTTCAGTTTTAACTGCAAAATCTCAAAAGAAAGTACCATATGATACATAATATTTTTATTTTCTTATAAAATCAATATAATTAACCTAACATTTTTAGAAAAAATTTCAATTTACAAATATTTTTTCGTAACTTATCCGAAAAAAAAATTTCTTATCATATTTCTGAAAAAAAAATTCTAGTAAAAAAAAATTCTCCTATATCTATCAAACGTCTCCTTTTTTTTTCTAAGAACGTTTTGATTAAAAAAAGTTTGCGCGAATAAGAACGCGTTCGGCGTTCGAGTCGTTGTATGGTGGGGCCCAACTAAGGAGAAGTAGTGGTTCCGTAACACCGTACGACCGTACTGCAGGACATGTCATGCCACCGACCCACTTGCTTGTTTTGATGATTCACACCATCGACATCATCAACACTTTCTGACTCGTAATTCCACAAAGTTTTCCTGTTGGCCCCACTAATATTTCTTTAAATTTTACCTAAAAAAATAAAAAAATCAAAATCTGAATCATCTTAATTTTTTATGAGTTGGATTTGACATAAATTTAAATTTCGAAGATTAAATTGCTGAATATTTTGATTACTAAAATGTAGTGTTTTAAAATCTACTTCGGACCAGCTGGATCGGCCCTCGGAGATCTAGTGCCTTTATCAGTAGAGTTGGGCATTAGATCAATTATGTAATTGAAACATTATCAATTCGGCGAATGTGTAATAATCCATGGTTCAATCGGTGTTGAACTGATTTTATATTAAATTGTATAAAATATATATATTTTACAAGCAATAAGATTCAAACTTGAGTTCCTTGTCTGAGAATCGTAAGGCATATCACTAAACTAATTTTATTTGTTGAACGTAATATTAATAACTAAAAATTTATTTTAAATTATTTTAAAATTCAATTAAATCTGATTGAATTACTGACCCAATATCTAATGACTCGATCGAGTTTTAAAACACTATAAAAAGTATTCGATGTACCTCTACACTGCATATTTTGATTACTATATTGGCTTGGTTTTTTATTTTTTTCAACTAAATTCACTTATATATATATATATATATATATATATATATATATATATATATTCTTTATTAATCGAAATGACGTAGTTTTGGAGTGGCTGTAAATAACCTTATCTAAAGTGACTGCAGAAATATTTCCTTCATTAATTAAAACGACGTAATTTTGGGTTAGTTGTAAATAACATTATCTAAAGTGGCTGTAGAAATGTTTATATATATATATATATATATATATATATATATATATATATATATATATATATATATATGAGGTAGGATCCTTTGACACCGGTGTCAAATTTTAAGTTTGACACCTCATCTGAGAACCGTTAGATCAAAAAAGATCAATGGTGTCACATGCTTACAAATCAGAGTCGTTGATCTTTTTTGATCTAACGGCTCTCAGATGAGGTGTCAAAGGATCCTGCCTATATATATATATATTTGTGAATATGATAATAAATACTAAGTTGGGTTGGATTTGTCAAATTTTTTGTTGTTGGACATGCCTTAACGGCTTTACCGAGCTCATACATGCGGTTTGGGTAATTTAAACTTTTAGATTTCAGATACATAAATACACACTTATAAAAATAAAAATATAAATTCACTACACATGACAAGTTTAATTTCAAATAAATAAATATAATAATTTTTCAATAAATAAAAAATAAGTCCCAAATAAAATAAATATAACTCAAAATCATAATAAATATAATTAGTGAAGTGATATCTCGTAAATATTGCAATGACATCATATGCTTGTGACCAAGTGCGTCTCTTGTGAAGAAGAAATGCTGAAACAGCCAAATGGAAATACAAGGTACGTGGATAAAGATTGTAAGCAGTATTTTAAAATTCGGACAGCGCATCGATTCGGTCGAGAACTTAAGGTACTGAATCACTGGATTAGTGGTATAACTAAGTCCAACCGGTTTCAATTGAATTTCAAAATAAAATATAATAAATATTAAATTATCCAAAACATTTTGGATGGGCAATCCATGCTTATGATTGAGTGTGGAGATCGAATCAGAAAAGGGATGATCTATGGTATCTGTTTGATGTGGGAAGGTTCTGGAAGGGGATAGTGTAATCCCATACTTGATGCTCTGATTGGTTGGGAATGTAACTTCTGCATTTTCATCGGTAGGTGCAATAGGTGGAACAGGTGCACTATTAGTAGACTACGACGCATTTTAGAGAAATGAAATATCAGTCTCGAGACCCACTACATGCGTCTTATCACCAGAAGAAATCTCAAGTGCTAATTTTTCATTTCCACTTTCGCACTTCCCCCTTATCTCATTTTGGTTCCCAAGTATCAGACTATTATTTTCTCCATTATTTTCTCCCTTCGTATGAAATCCTTGGGCAATATTCTCAGCACCAAAGCGATTCTCTTCATGTGCGTTGTCTGACCTAGTTCTATTGGTGGTCCTTGCTAGAAGCACCACACATTAGGGTGTTTATCAATCGATCCAAACTAATTCAAACCGCGATGACCTAACCCAAAAATCGATAATCGAAAAAAAAATCACAAATTTTAATTGGATTAGATCGATTTTCAAATTTGTTGATGAAAATCAATCAAATCCAAATCGTTCCAATATATTAATTCCCTTTTACCTACTTGGGTCTTTCCCCAATCGTAGCTCAAAAATTTCTAAACCCAAGATCCATTAACCCATCAACTAAAGTCAAGAAAAAACCTAGTCACATCTCATCAACAACATTTCATCTATTTAGAGCTTTATATCTCGTTGCTCCAAAAAAAACTATATTATCATTCACTGATGCTTTTGTATTTCAAAATTTGTTTTTACAAAGCCCATATATACAAAAGATGTTATTTGCACAATAATCATGAAACAGATTTTAGGATTTTCAAAAAATCGAAAATCGATCCAATCCAAATCGAAAAATATTGGATTGAATCGGATCGGATTTGAAAAAAATCCAAACCGAATGGATGATTACATGATCAAACCGCAGGGATTGGATCAGATGATCTTTTCTTCCAAAATCAATCCAATCTAGACCACGAACACCCCTAACCACTCGTTGTCCCTAGTCTCTCCTGGTCGGAGGTGGAGTCGTCGGACCGCTGTGGAAGTTTGCAGTCAAATCGTTGACCTGTAGGGTTCCATTTGACCCACAAGTAGGGGTGTAAATGAGCTGGGCTGGGCTGGGCTTTGGCTTTTTTGGCCCAAGCCTACATCAAAAAAAATTCAGCCTATCTGGCCTACTGGCCTATTAAAAACTTTATTTGTAGGCCAAGCCCGGCCCATTTTTTAAAAAAAGAAAGCCTGACATGGCCTACAGGCCTTGTAGGCCTCCCACTGTAGATACTAAGCAAAAAAAATAATTGTATAGAGCAAAGAAAGTTTCATTCATGCATGCATTAGTACTTCTCATAAGAAAAAAATGACAAACAAGAAAGAGTCAACATAATACCCCAGCTCTAGAATGTATATCATAGAGGAATAGAGTCAAAGAAATGGAGAAAATAAGAAAAATACAATTAACGGAAGCTGAAATAAAGTCTACAAGAGAATGTTATTTATCTAAAAATCTTTAAACAACCATCAAGACAAGGGAAATAAGAGTATTATTGAAAGATCTTCATCAGTAACATCATAATCGAGCAAGGTACCCATTACTCCTTGGTATTAAGCTGCAACAACATGTAAAATTTGGAGACATTAGACAAGTTTTCCTTTCATAAAATAAAATAGCACAAAAAGTAAGAGATATTGGTATTTGATACTTTGCGTCTTTGCCACATAAAATAAATATTATTTTATTATTTTATTTTAATAAATTAAATAGGCTAGTATACAAAGCTGTAGGCCGGGCTTGACAAAATTGGCCTATGGCCTATTTGTTAAAAAAACTTTTTTATAAGCCTAAGCCTACTCTACTTTTCTGAAAGGCCGGACCTGGGCCGGGCTCAATGTAGGCTGGGCTGGGCCAGCCTGACCCATTTACACCCCTACCCACAAGTTACTGAGACTCGACCGAGTCATTTGATTGAAACCGATTCCATTGCATGACTTATCTAATGACCAGCTCAAACAAGTACCATCACTAGGTTATCGAAACCCAGGTCAACCTGACCGGTTCCATCCGGGTTTTAAAACACAAATTGTATGTGGTGAGCCTAAGTGATTGCCTTTTAAAAAATTTAATTTAAACACTATCAGTCATATTTAAATTAAATTAGTCGGATAATTGATGAACTAATAGAAAAATTAAAAAAAATATAGATGCACACAAGTGAATAATTAAATTAACTCCAATTGATGTAAAGCACATGCCAATTTTTTTTTTTTAATATATAACATGTTAACTTTGTATGTAAATGTATAAATGTTGTTTAGGATGTGCCAGAAGCCATCTTTCTTCATTTTGAAGCGAGCTGGATTAAAATTATTATCTTAGCTATTTGTTCGTCAATTGATTTGACTCTGACATAAAGGTTTTTTTTTTTTTGGTATCCACATAAAAGGTATTTTATTTTTAATGTATCTGTGGAGTGCTTATAGATTCACGAAAGATTAGAAGAATCATATCCAGCAAAGTTCTTCTGATATGTTATCATCTCCAGCCTGTGGTTAGAGTCTCAAGTGAAAGCATATTATAAAAGATTATAATATTAAAGAAGATCAACATATTAAATAAGCATAGTTTTACTTTTATATCCTTTTTTCAGAATAATGTCATATTCTTTATTTTATTCTAAACATGTGTCATAATCATAATCTAAACTTTGGATTTTTTTAAATATTTATTTTTATAGATAAACATTTATATATTATTTCCATTACCATGATGCAAGGTCAAGATGCAGTTCATGTTAGAAACATATTTGGGGGCCAAATCTGGCTCACATGTTTTGACTGGGCCTTGCGCGTACAAAAAAAGCCCGCTCACATGACAAAATAAATCTGGTTTTGGCACCCTAATAATTTGGGAGTCATGTTAAATAAAATATGATATAGTCATATGGAGAAATCATAACTATACAAAAGTGGATCAATAATAATAAAAGAAAAAAAAGAAAAAAAATTAAAACAAGTAATTATAAAATCATCACCGTTGATTTACCTTTGAATGATTGTGATTTTTTCTCATTATAATATCATATTTTATTTAACATGATTCATTTCCCTAATAATTTACCTCCCAAGTTCTGTCTGTCCCATATCCATTGCCATTTGTAGGGCTGTGCATGGGTCAGGTCGGGTTTTTGTCCGACTCGACCCAACTTGGTTTTTATAGGTCAGGTATTTTGACCCGACCCGCTTTAATTTGATCCAAGTCAGGTCTGACTTGGATTGGATTTTGTTGAACTAGTTCAGAACCAGTTTGGATCTGACCTGACTTGGTTTCTGAAGTGGGTCTGACTTGGTTTATGAACTGGGTCAAATCTGACCTGACCCGTTTTTGACTTGGTTTTCTCACAAAATTTTGTCGAAATTATTACGTTGCAAAAGACGAAAATTTCGTCACAAAATTATTTTTTCGTCGAAATTTTTACAAATTTTTTTTTTCTATTGAAATTTAGTTTCCGTCAACAGTTTTGACGAAAATGATTTCTTCCATCAAAAGTTTTAAACGAAAAAAGAATTTTGTCAAAAAATTTAACGGAATGTTTTTCGTTCAAAATTTCGATGGGAATGTGTTCTGACGAAAATTTTGACGGAAATTATTTCGAGGGAAATGTTTCATTTGAAACTTTCGACGAAATTTAGATTCTCTAAAGAATTTTGACAGAATATTTTTTTCGTCAAAATGTTTTTTTGTCAAAAAAATTTACGGAATTTTTTTATAGAAATGTGTTGAAAATTTTGATGAAAATTTTTTATCAAAAAACTTGACGAAAATATTTAGTTGAAAATTTTCGATGGAAATGTGTTTCGCTAAAAATTTCGACGAAATTTTTTTTTTGTCAAAAAATTTTACGAAAATTTTTTCGTCGAAAACTTTCGCCGAAATTTGAAATCTGTAAAGAATTTTGATGAACTTTTTTGCCGCCGAAATTTTTTGCCGTCAAAATTTTTTGATGACGAAAATGTTTCCGTCGAAAGCTTTTGCCAAAATATAAAATCTGTAAAGAATTTTGATGAAATTTTCTGCCGTCAAAATTTTTTTATGACGAAAAATTTTCGTCGAAAAAAGAAATCTGTAAAGAATTTTGACTAAATTTTTTGTGGTCGATATTTTTTGCCGTCAAAATTTTTTGATGACGAAAATGTTTCCGTCGAAAACTTTAGCCAAAATTTGAAATCTGTAAAGAATTTCATCGAAATTTTTTGCCGTCAAAATTTTTTGATGACGAAAAATTTCCGTCGAAAACTTTCGCCGAAATTTGAAATCTGTAAAGAATTTTAATGAAATTTTTTGCCGTCGATATTTTTTGCCGTCAAAATTTTTTGATGACAAAAATGTTTCTGTCGAAAACTTTCACCGAAATTTGAAATCTGTAAAAAATTTTGATGAAATTTTTTTCCGTCAAAGAATTTCAATGAAAATGTGTTTCGTCGAATGTTTTTATGAATATATTTTTTTGTGAAATATTTTGACGAAATTTAGATTCCGTAAAAAATTTTGACAAAAAAAATATTCCGTCAAATTTTTTTACCGATATGTCATTAGTCACAAATTTTGATGAAAATATTTTTCGTCAAAAAATTTTGCGAAAATTTTTATGAAAATATTTTGCATAATAATTTTTGACGTAATTCTTTTACGTTAACGTCAAAATTTTTTGATGACAAAAATGTTTCTGTCGAAAACTTTCACCGAAATTTGAAATCTGTAAAAAATTTTGATGAAATTTTTTTCCGTCAAAGAATTTCGATGAAAATGTGTTTCGTCGAATGTTTTTATGAATATATTTTTTTGTGAAATATTTTGACGAAATTTAGATTCCGTAAAAAAATTTGACAAAAAAAATATTCCGTCAAATTTTTTTACCGATATGTTATTAATCACAAATTTTGATGAAAATATTTTTCGTCAAAAATTTTTGCGAAAATTTTTATGAAAATATTTTGCATAATAATTTTTGACGTAATTCTTTTACGTTAAAACTTTTCTTTTAATGTAATTGTGATTTTTTTTTCACATAATGGGTATGGGTCAAGTTTTGGGTCAGTGGGTCAATATTAAAACGAGTCAGGTTTAAAACTGACCCAAATAAAAATGGGTCAGTATTTAAACCAGTTCAAAAAATATGAATATTTATGGGTCGGGTCAAGGTCAGATCAAGAGCAGGACAAATAAACCAGTTTTTTTCACACCCTGGCCATTTGCCCCACAACCTTCGTAAAGGGACTCTAATTAAGAGGATATACTGTCCTTGCCTCCTTGGTAGGTCCCTCTGTATGTTAGATGTCATAATTGTTCTTTTTAATGGCACAAATGGGTAGGTTTCATTTTTCAATTCCACTCAGCTGCAAACTTATGAAAGTAAAGACAGATGAGATGTTACAACTTCAGGTTGGGGCAAATTACAACATAGTGCTTTGACCATGGAATAATTTCTAAAATGTTAAGAATACCAAGTTGATGGAAAAGCACTTAGTCTGACGACAGAAAAATAATTGTAAAAAGGGATAATTTTTATAGTGGGAATTAATTTCACATTCTAAATTTAGAAAACATTGTAAACACCAAGAAAGAGGAAACCAACTTATTGGGCATATTGTAAACAATAATTAATCAATCAGATTGCAGTTAGGTGCAACAAGTTAGGTTGAATATTTCAGCTCGATCAATCTCTTTATAAAAAAAATTTCTTCTAAAATATTCTTTTTCCATTCCTTCATCTTATAATTGGCTTAACCTTACATCTTGAAATTTTATCATATATATAAGTAGTTAAATTGCTTTGCCTTTCCCTTATCATAATCTTTAAAAATACGATTGGAGTAGTGCTATATCTTTCTAAAACTTTTTTCTAACAACATTCTTAATACTTAATAAATTCAACACTAAGAAAATTATAAGAGGATAAGTTAGAACGATATCTTTGCTGTAAGAAATAATTCTTAGTTTGGCACAACTTGTTATAGATACTCACTTTAATATTAAACATGTATAAGGTTGTGAGGCCTATGTTAAAAGTGCACCGATATCTTAAAATTATCTAAAAGATGAAATGGTAAGTAATGCCTATTTATAAATTTCTTTGCTTTAGGTCTTGTAAATGATAATACTTGCTTGATTATAATTTTAGAGTAATGATATCTTTTTTAAATTTCAAAATTTCGGTATTTTATTTATAAAAAAAAACAACTATATTTAAAATTTTGTAATTGATGTATCCCTTTTGAGCTTGGGACACGATAATAAATCATAACATGAATTCGGGAAAGCATATTTGTATGACCTCGATTGGTTCGATTGGGGTTGCTATAGTTCAATAAAAAACTCACAACTTGGCTTTTGAGTCAGTTTGGATATAATTGTGAATCATTTTTTGGCATTAAGCTACTCAAACTTAGACAAATAAACTGAACGACTTGATTTTTATTGTTCTTCTTCTTGCCAATTTTTTTTTTAAGATTTTGCTTGATCCATGGGAGACAAAAGAGTTTAAAATAGCAGATGGTCTAACTTTTGACTTGGAATTCCATGACGTGAATTATGGGGCAAGGAAAATTTGTGCGTACAACCGTACTGCATATATGATATATGAATGACACGTTTTTTTTTTTTTTTAGAGTAAATACTTTTTTTGGTTCTAGCAAATTTCACGATGTCCGCTTTAGTTCCTAGCAAATAAAAAAATTATTCATGGTCCCTACAATATTCAAAATGGACCAATTTAGTTGAAATCGTGGTCTCTCACAAATTCAAAAAAGATTCACATTAGTCCCTCAAAAGGACTAAAATGGGTCCACTTTGAATTTCTTAGAGACCACGAATAGTTTTTTTATTTGCTAGGGACTAAAGCGGACATCGTAAAATTTTCTAAATATCGAAAAAGGTATTTACTCTTTTTTTGAAAATAAAAGATGAAGTCGCTTTCTTTTATCTATTCGTCTCTAGCTCACTTGGCATTATCAAGAAAATGATTCCATATTTCCATTCAAACTACTATTTTAAAACTCGGACGAGCCATTGACTCGATTGAGATATTGGGTCATTGATACAATCGGGTTTGATTAAATTTACTGTTCACATATTAAAAAAATAAATGCTTCTAGATCTAGAACATATCTTAACATTGAATTAAAAAAATATCCAAAAAAAAACATTAAATTAAAATTGCAATGTAAGTTAAATGCATCTTTTGTGCCTTAACATAACACAGATAAACTAAATCATGATAATAAATGGTAGGAATGAAATATATACAAAAGAGAAAGTGTCCACCGTTGAGATGAGATCATTAGTGTTTACTCTCACTCAACTTTTTGAAATCATTATAAGATGCAACTAAATTACATAAATGAACTGCACTAATCCAAACTACTTTATTATTTTTACCTTACTTTTTAATTATATTTATCACAAAATATGAGCATGATTTAATTCAAGAGTTCTCAGCAACTAACAAAAAAAGATTTACAAAAAAAAAGGTCAATCGGTCAATCAGATTACCGAGTCATCGAGTCTCGACAGGATCAACCAATCCAAATCGAATTGATTGCAGAATCAATTCAAATGATCACTTGAACCAAAAATCTACAAGATCACCGAGACCCAGTTCGACTCAACCAGTCCGAGTCGATTTTCAAAAGTCATTGAAACCAGTACCTTCATTTGTGGGCGTAATCAATGCTACTACTGAAGTTTTCTGCACAATTTTTCACTCCTACTGCAACCAATTCAATCACTGGCTTTTGCAGCTGAAACTATGCTCCAGGAAAAGTGCGAGAAATGAGCCATTTTTCATGAAAATTCCATGATTGCACAATTGCACCCAGCC